>NC_142934.1:1180032-1185032 GCF_046866305.1 Octopus bimaculoides | reverse complement strand
AACTTTGGCATTGAAAGTTATACAAAGAGCAGAACAGGGCGCCACTGTATAGTGCGAAAGATCTCAACATCTCCATCAAGTTACAGGACCAGATTCTGCAACAGTTTGAGCTTCAAAGACCCACAGCTCTTCAATCTCCTCCCTGAAATCCTGAGAGGTCTGCATGGGATGGGTGTGGGCGTCGAGATTTCCAGATGAGCCTACCTCGTGACAGGAAGCGCGGATGAGGGCAGCAGCATCACACTGCCTCGTTCACCAAATGTTACACATCAGAAGAGATTTCGAGTAGTGAAGGTGTAACAAAACTCTGACTGGTTCCCCAGTATGCCCGCGATTCTCGAGATGAAACTACTTAAATAATTAAAGTGTTGTAAAGATGATTTAAGGGTAAATGAAGACCTGCCATGTAAGAGGCCAAGGTTTTGTCTCGAGCGCCCTTCTTCCTGCATCTCCCACACTTTCTATATTAACTGGCGGTTCCACATTCCGTACGTCAAGAACTGACTTCACTTAAGTTATATTCCTCAATCTCTGACTCTTCAGATTTCTTTGAGTGGAATTAAACAAGTGGCAACAGATTACGAGTGTTTCAACAATTAACAAACAACAATTATAGATAATTAAACCATGAAGAGAAAGACTAACAATTAGTAAAGACTCGTGATGGGAGTGGTGGTGGTGGTGGTGGTGGTGGAGGTGTTTAGGTTGGTGGTGGTGGAGGTGCAAAATGGACGTGGAGGTTGTTTTAGTTGTTTGTTGTTGTTATTGTTGTTGTTGTTGCCGTCGGTGTTGTTACTGTCATGGTTGAGGTTGCTGTTGTTGTTGTCGTTGTTATTATTTTTGTTGTTGTTGTAGCGGAATTGTCGTCGATGTCGTCGATGTTGTCACCGTTGATTCTCAGAACTTTCGTTGCAAAGCGTTCCAACTGTGGCCGTTTCAATTTTTCCGAGCGAAACATCACCACATTTTATGCTCTGTGAGCTTCAGGGTTCAAGATGAAGAGACGTACGATTTGACGGATGGCGTATCTGGCTGCCATTTTCGCAGAAAGAACTACTACTACTCTTTAGCACGAGATGGTAATGGTGGCGGTGATGGTGATGGTGGTGGTGATGGTGGCGGTGGTGGTGGTGGTGGTGGTGGCGGTGGCGGTGGTGGTGGTGGTGGTGGTGGTGGAAGTGATGGGGTGGGTGGGGTGGCAATGGTAGTGTTGGTGTCACTGACGTGAATGTTAGTGACGTTGTTGTTGCGGCGGTGGTGATGCTGGTCGTAGTAATATAGGTGATGGTGGTGGTGGTGGTGGTTGCTTGATGGTAATGTTAGTGTTGGTGAAGGTAACGGTGGTGATGTTAGTGGTGGTGGTGCAAGTGCTGATTGTGATGGTGTTGATGGTGGCGGCTGTGGTAGTACAAGGGGTAAAAAGTGTAAAAGAAGCACTTATATTACACTAAATTGCAACGTTTCCATTGGAGGACAATTTGAGAAATAATGAAAACAATTTTAAAACGTCATAAACAAAATGTCTACAAGATTTACTCTTGTGACAAAACTAAACAATGAAATTAAAATGAATTTAAGCAATGAAACAAAATATTTTAACTCCAGTGAAAATTGTTTATCCGAGTTGAAAACAGTAGTTCAATGGAAAAATAAAAAAAGATTTTAGTTATAAACAAAGAAAATTAACTAAATTCACAATATCACACTAATTTTCAACGTGTTTTAATTAGTTGAATAAAATGTGAAAAGGAAGGCATTGAAGCGAATCGATATCACAGTAAAAAGAGAGAGAAAACTAGAAACTAAAGCAAACACCGAAATGAGACGGTATGACAACAAAAACGATGTCTGGTCGTGCAAGGTAACTAATATTATGCTACAAAAAACACTTATAATTTAACGTAGACTTGTGAATATGTCTCGCCGCCACATACTTCTGTTGACGGCTCCATTAAACGAAAAATTCTATAGAATATCTAAACGGAATCTTAGTTTCAAGACTGAGTACAGACATGGCTGTTTTGTTCAGAAATTCAATTAATAAACACTTAGACGCCGTTTATATCGCACTTCACGTCAAGTGTCTTCTAGCAAGGCATTATGTTGACCGAAATCTTGTGATTACAATATGGTTAATTATCCACGTGACATTGAGTTACAGACGCCTCTTTGTCACAATCACTTATAGAAATACAATGAACCAAGAATGGTCAGACATTTGCAAACCTATGACAACCGGTGCTTATTATTCATAAATAAATTCAAACCTAATTGAACAGACTTAGAAGCAACAGACTTCCAAACATGACCACCATACCCGAGTATATTGACCTGAATATTATCCTCTGTAATAAACCCTACTATTTACACTTTACAGTAACAATGGTACAGTGCCATTATAAAAATCAAAACATGCTTACAAGACAACTAAATGTCTATATTTATCCTAACACCGTGTAAAACTTCACATTGTTAATTTAGAAATTCAAATTTTCAATGTGTACGGTAATTAAGATAAGTAAATTATTTCTGTCTGTGTGTCCTTGTCGTATAGTGAGCTCTAAACTACAATAGGACATCACATTCTGTTATTGAACGTTGATATGCTCGCGTCTTTTTTCTTGGGATGTCTACTATATCAGTATTTTAACCCACATGGATCTACGCAGGATTGCATCTAAGGACTTACGCTCATGGATCTACGCAGGATTGCACCTGAAGACTCATGCTCTAGTTTCTATAACTTCCGAAAGTTGAACTTTTATGCTTCTTTTTTCTTCTTTCTTTTCATCCCTTATTCTTTTACTCCTTTCCTTTATGTCGTCATCATATTGATATATACCATTCTAATTTTCCCTATTGTTTTCCTTATTTTTCTCTGATGACGGAATAACGGACACTCGGGGATGTCCGAGAAACAGCTGTAAGATTTTGAATTTTTTCCCATAATAATATTGTATACGACTTGAGATGTTTGCCTTACCTTAATGTTTGATGTCCTGTTTAACAATTATATATCCGCTGCATCGGAAATCTGCAATGGCTCCATAACTACCTTGGAGCCCCAGAAATCCGTTACAGCACTTACCTAGCGTACCTAATCGTTTAGATCACCTGTGAATTAAACCCCTATACTTTGTATATATATATATATATATATATATATATATATATATATATACATATATACATATATGTATGTGTGTATATACATACATCTCAGACATACCTGAGTGTTAACCAGTGTTGTTAAACGGAAAGCATGGTGAGATTTGAACTCAGACTGGAAAAAATTGGGAAAAAATTAAAAAAACAGTCAGACTTTTTTTCTGTTAATGTTAACCTCGACCAGATTAGAACGCAAAATGCAGACAGCCGGAACATATACAACGAAGCAGTCTGTCTTAGTTAATCATAGTAACCGTTCCCTGGTGATCCCTCGTTGCATTGGTTCATACTTTTGTGTCCACCTACATAAAATGAAGGGATCTGACCATCTGCTTGCTTTCACCCTTATGTTAAAAATATGTTTGTGACAAACACGTGTATTAAGTTTACTTCAAGTCATTATGTAATCTATATATTTCTGTGCATGTATGTGAGTGTGTGTACGTGTTTGGCCGTGTATGTCTCACTGTGTCTATTATATATATATGCATACATCAGCAGATCAATTGTTAGACTTAACTCTCTCTCTCTCTTTCCCTCTCTCTCTCTCTCTCTCTCCCTCTCTCCCTCTCTCTCTCTTTATTTCTCTCTCTCATTCTTATATTTAAAGATATCTGTACAAAAATACATATATATATATATATATATATCCATGTGCGTGTATAGATTCATAGATACACACATACAAAAACACATAGAAATGATAACGTATAAATGTACAAAGACCGAATTTCTGTTTTCTCTTTGATTCCAATTTCTCTTTGGTTTATTCAATAGAATTTACCATATTTATTGTAGCTGTTGTCATCGAGTTTCACTCTTAATTCTTCTCCATTCAACTGAAGGAATATTTCACGGAGTCATACGATACCATTTGTTAAACCATTCCTTTATTCAGATATCTGTATATTTCTTTGACAACAGTCCTGCTGGTTCCGGCTAAAAACCGATATTTTTGAAAACAGATCTTGCTGTATTATTCGCGAATCTTCAGACCTGTTCACCCGTTTCCAACCTGGAACGTTACCATATCGTGTATCTAAAGGTACCCTTTATATAAACATTAAATACAGACATACTACAATAATATCGGTTTATATGGTAATTTTTGACATCGGCACAAAACTTTAGATTTATACAGGAAGGAAATATGAAGATTCTGCGATGCTCAACAATTTCCGGTTCATCTAAAAGACAAGAAATACACTACACTGTATATACACAATTTACTAATAATGACAGCCATCATACTTACATATCCGCATGTGCACGCGCGTGTTTGCATGTAAAGAGAGAGAGAGAGGGAGGGTGAGAGAGATATGTGTATATGCATATATATATATATATATATATATATATATATATATATATATATATATATATATAATAATGTATATGTGCATGTTTGCATATATATCACATGATCGACCAGACTATCGGATGTTGTTATACATCACTTGTCACAATGCGCTTTGCATAACTTTCGTTTTCGAATGTTGACACCCTGCTGGCTAAATGAGCAAATTTTTTATAGACAGACAGACAGATAGTTAGATAGATAGATAGATAGATAGATAGATAGATAAACAATATATATTGTTGGATGGGAGGAATCACTCTTCTGTTTGTTTGTTTGTTTGTTTTTTTCTTTCCGTCAGCTCTATTGCCTCGAGATACGATTTAGTATATCTCAGACAGACATAGTATATCTGGGACTATATTATGCAATGTATGTCTTTTTTGAAGGACATTTGGCTGCTATTTATAGTAACCTGATCGATAATTCATAGGCTTCGTTGATCGTTTGTTCCTCTCTTCTGTATCGATATAAG
>NC_142934.1:1167532-1170032 GCF_046866305.1 Octopus bimaculoides | reverse complement strand
TGGGATGCTGTTTCGGAATCGTGTATACAAGATGGTTGTGCATGGAAGGGGGTTGCTAAGAGAAGAATGTGATGTTTCAGTGTGATGAATTGATGGTTTAGGAGTTAAAGACATTTTAGTTGAATAATATTCCATCACATTTCTTGTTATCTGTATTGTGGGGATGAAGCATCGGTTGAATACACCAAAGTAACCCCTACTGATGGTTTTTATTTTAGTGTGTTAAATTACTGTAAGTATTAAGTTGTAACCTGCTGGGAACGTTGGTCAAGACCAACTTGGCATCCGTGTATAAATATATATATATATATATATATATATATATATATATATATATATATATATATATATATATGTATGTATATATAAATATAGAGAGGTATTATAATTTGTATATTTACACATACACATATATATATGTTAGAGAGAGAGAGAGAGAGAGAGAGAGAGGGGTGGAGGTAATTTATATATTTATATATATACGTGGTTAGATAGATAGTAGCTATAGATAGACAGACAGACAGATATGCTTGGGATGAATGTGTGTGTGTGTATTCGTGTGTATTTAGTTTAGTTAATAAGAGAAAATTCACTAAGACGTGCACGAGAGAAGAGAGGAAGTCTGTGAGTGACACTCTATGGCTAATTCTTCGCATTGGTTTGATACAATGGCATTCGTTTATATCTTGTTTAAATGTCTTTGTCTACCAATCACAGGAAGAAGACACATCAGTTTGGGGGAAGTTACAAGAAGGTTAGGATAATAGGATAATATTATTAAAAGAATACAGTGGTCAATTTAATCATAAGTATAACGAGAGATGGGATGGTCACGGTAGGAAGCCAGTTACGAATATGACTCTTCCACCAAGGATGAGCCGGTAATAAAGGACATCATAGGTTTTTATAGGAAACAATATAGGAGTCGCCCTGAGGTGCGCCGCGGGTAGGTGTATCAAATATACAGTCTGTTAGTCTGTTTGTTAGACTGTCTCTCTCTCCCTCTCTGCCTATCTATCTATCTATCTATCTATCTATCTATCTATCTATCTATCTATCTATCTATCTATCTATCTATCTATTTCTCTGTGCCTGAGGTTACCGTGGTCTTTTCGGTAGGCTTTTCTTTCCACGGATAAACCTAATTTTGCTTTTTAAAATTTAAAAATTCTTCTGTGATACAAGGTCCCTTTTGATCGTCTCCCCCCCACCCCGATCCGTTTTGATTGCAATTTTATTTTTCTCTTTTTTTTTCTATTTTTGAAAAAAAAAAAAGCTCTACATTGTATTTTTGTCCCTTCTGTGTTCGGCCCTGTGTGGCTAATAAAGAAATGTGTCTTACTCATAAGACAATAAACAAGTTTATATAGAAATTTAGCAATGAATACACTCGCTAACTCACACAGATATACTTATGTGTGCCAGTGTATGTCTCTGTTTATCTGTGTGTGTGAGATAGATAGATAGATAGATAGATAGATAGATAGATAGATAGATAGATAGATAGATAGGTGGGTGGGTGGGTGGGTAGGTAGGTAGGTACGTACGTACGTAGATGAATATACTGACACAGACGGACGGATAGATAGATAGATAAATGGAGGGAGGGAGAAAGAATGCGTTCATGTACATATCTGTGTATATGTGGATGTATGTATGTATGTAAGTGAGCGTGCGTGTTCATGTGTAGCAGACATCTTTCAAAGTTCAGTAAATGGCTTGCTATATTTATTCCAGTTTTGCACGCTCTGAGTTCAAATCGTGCCGAGGCAAAGTACGTCTTTCACCTATTTCTGGTCGATGAAAGACTAAAATAAAAACATGGCCTCGCCCACGCTGTCGCATGACACATTTTATTGAGATGGGTAGGGAAGGTGCTTACGTCTACTCGCGATAACACAGTCACTCACACACATACACACACGCGCGCGCATGCGTAGGTATACTTAAATACATAAATACTTCGGTTTTTGCATTTAGTTTCCACTATTTTTCATGTAAATTCTTGTGTTAAAACAAATTTTGTTGCTTTGTTTTGAGAGGGTCACTAGGCCAATAAACACCCACATTGGTTCAGTGACATCCAGCACACAACCTCTCCGTTTACTCTTACCCCTCCCTTCTCTGGAAAGCAACCACGCATCTACATACACACACACAGGCATACATACATAGAGACATCAGACGAATTCTGAGACAGACTGAAGGCAATGCTTGAAGTGAGAAGGCATGTTATTGATGAGGTTCCAATTAGCGATGAAAAGATTTTGGTAAACCAAAAAGCGGTTGATTGTTTAAACAATACATTAAACAAACGTTCGATTAGTTAGTTGGTCAGATATTTAACCAATTGAGTAACAAAAGTTATATTGAACCAGAGCTTGTGCTTATTATCATTGGCGAAATGACCCACCCAACAGACAACAAGATACACACACACACACACACACTCACACACATATATATATATAATATATATATATAGATATGTGTGTATGTG
>NC_142934.1:1160032-1162532 GCF_046866305.1 Octopus bimaculoides | reverse complement strand
AAACAAGTAAAAGAATAAAATAATATTTACATATATATATATATGTGTGTGTGTGTGTGTGTGTGTGTGTGTGTGTGTGTGTGTGTGTGTGTGTGTGTTTGTGTGTTTATGTGTGTTTGTGTGTTTATGTGTGTGTGTGTCTGTGTGTGAGTGTGTACACATCAATGCATGTATTTATAGATCTATAAAAAATTGATTCCTAGAGCCAACAATAATTTAACGGGAACCAATGGAATTAGAACCCTAGTCGAATAATATGCTGAAGAAATTTCAGACTCTCAGGCATTCCATCTGGAGCTCTTTAATTCTAGTAAAATCACAAATGTCTATTCTTCATAAATAATGTTGATAACAAATTTGAATGTGAATAGAAAGTAGTGACTTTGGATTTAGTAGAGATACTGGAGGAAGGAATCCGGACGCATGGCACTGGTAGCACATCAAGTACTTTGGAATATCGCTACCAATATTTTGCTGCTAGTAACAGGATTCTATTAAGATTCTGGAGGTTCGACTATTATTTCCAGCATTTCATTCAAAGGTTCTTGTGTTGATTTATAAGGAATTTCTCTTAAGATGTTGCTAGTTGCGACTGTTGAGTCATAAACTTGCATTCACTTCATTAACTTGCTTCTAGTAATTAGCAGTTTTATTTGAACCTAATTATTGTATTAATTTGTCATTTTCAACGCGTTTTCGAGAAATTGCTTCATAAAAATCGCTTACAAAAACTCGTCCATAAAGTTGCTTGCATTAAGTTACTTCTAAATTATTGATGTCAGTTTTAACCCCGTTTCTGCATGAGGTCGACACTATTCCGTTACTATTCTCAACCTGATTTTATAAGCTTGTTTCTTTTAAGTTCCAAATGTTGATATATAACAGTAAAATTGTTTCTGATTTGCTACTCTAAAATTTCTACTATAAGAATAAAGTAATTCCTGGAGATATATAACTAATGATGTGACAGAGCGGTCAATGAATCGGTTTACTTATCTCATTAAGTTTTAGCTTTAAATTATTACGAAATAATCAAAAAAGTATATAAGAAATTGAGTCGAATGTCATTCCAAATTTTCTTAACGTATTCCTGCATTTGACCTCTATGAAGCTCATTCTTGTAATTAATTTTATCTAAAATTATATCTGTCGGCTATGTAGGAAAAACCAAAGGGCCTTGGTTCTGTATACACCACTGCACATTATACCGTTGCTCTCTGGAACGACTGGTGACTCGTATATGTTGAAGGCTTTCAAATATCTTGTCCCCAAATTTACAACTAGAATAGAAGGTATTGTGACGTCCAAAACTCCGGAGCTCTAACTTTCGGTTCAGAAATCTTTACAAAGACATTTTGGGATTTCATGGTCTGCAACTATATAACCGATGCATAAAATGTTTACGAAATTGTGAGTGTGTGTGTGTGTGTTGATGTCTTTGTGTATAAGACTTCATGAACTATTTTGATATTAGAACCGATCAGTAAGGGTTGATCTGGGACACAGCAACACCAAAAACTACACTGACGACGAGAATGAAGAATTCAATCCGTAAATGTAAAAGGTGGAAGACAAAGCCTGTCATGAATTCTCATTTTGTTGATTAAATGAATTTGGTATACCACATGTTCATCACATATATTTACACACACACACACACACACACACACACACCACACCACACACACACACACACACACACACACACACACACATATATATATATATACATACACATATATGTATATACATATATATATATATATATACATACACATATATGTATATACATATATATATATACATACACACACACACATATATATATATATACACACAGACATATGTATATATATATATATATATATATATATATATATATATATATATATGGATATGTTTGTATATGTTTGTATATCAACACAGATACACACGCCTAGATGCAAATATTGAAATGTATGCGTGTGTGTTTTGCCCTCGCACATTTATAAACATACCTGGCAACATTTACCATTTAACGCATGTATATTTGCCAAAGCGAATGTCAAATAAAAAAAGAGTGATTGCTATATTTTGTTAAAATAAAAAGAAAGAAAATAAAAATCACCAACGTTAGTTTAAAAAAAAACAGACAATAGAAAGTAAAATATGTTCAAAACAAAAATAGACACGAAGCGTCGTCACATAAACGCAGATGGAAGATGTTTCATGGTGTTGGCATCGTTCCTAATGATGTGCAGCAGTTCGCTTCATTTCTTGGTTGGGAATTGGTGAAGTTTATTTGGTTCTCCGTCTGATTTATTAGCAACAAGGATTGGTTATGTCGGAGCTTCGTCCACTTGGATTAGTCAGGGCTGCTTACATGCGAGAAAACTTTATCAATATGTTTACACGCACACGGAATCTATCTATCTATCTATCTATCTATCTATCTATCTATCTATCTATCTATCTATCTATCTATCTATCTATCTATCTATCTATATATATATATATATAT
>NC_142934.1:1132532-1155032 GCF_046866305.1 Octopus bimaculoides | reverse complement strand
GACAGGCCGAAGCAAGATGACCCGTAATCGCAGGCTTTACATCACAGTTCCCCTCTGTTAGAAGTATGCTGTGACAACAGCCAAATGCCTCCCACTCCCGATGGATTTACAGCCATTGGATGGTCGTTGACACAAAAGAGTTCATCCGCAATTTGACAGGTTTTGATTTCCGTCCAATACCCACCACACACGGTATTGAATAACCTTGGTAGGGCCCGAACATGCGAAAGGCTGTGTAGGGTTACATGTTAACAGTAGCACTAACAGTGATCTCACATTAAATATACACACCCTCTGGCTGACCAAAGCCTTGTGAGAGGATTTAGTAGACGGAAACAGAACGAAGCCCGTAGTATATATATATATATATATATATATATATATATGCCAGTGCGTGTGCGTCTTTGTGTTTGTGCTTGTCCTCCACCACTTGACAACCGGTGTTGGTTTGTTTACGTCTTCGGAACTTAGAAGTTTCGCAAAAGAAAACAATAGAATAATTACGTGGAGTAAAACGATTAGTTTGACTAAAATTGCTCAAGGCTGTGCACCAGCCTGGCCACAGTCTAATGACTGAAATGTGTAAAAGATAAAAAATAAACACACACTCACACGCATATATACGCTATGTATATACATCCACACATACTTGTATAAATGTGTGTGTACAGATGTTTCTGCGAATAATGCCAGAGACAAATTTCCTGTCCCTCGCCAGCAAAATAATCAGTCTCTGGCTTCCCCTGACTCCCTACCTTTCTCTTCCGTTCGAACCCATCTTCGATATCGATTTGTTCGCTCTCTACCTCCAACCTCCTCACCCACACTTACTCATCCTTGATCTCTTCTCCGCTTATCTTTCACGCATGCGCAACACCAATGTGCCTCCCATTTCCTGTCATTCTCCACGCAGTTAACGCTCTGATGGACCAAAGATTAAGAAGAATTATTCTCACTCTTCGAGAAAGAATTTGTTAGAAAACTCGGTATATTTCCCCGAGAAGCAATCAGACATAAGAAGCCTCATATAAGACAGATAGATAGATAGATAGATAGATATGGATATGGAAATCCGTACACAGGTGCACACACACCCACACACACGCGCGCACACACACACATATATACACACACACACATTTATATACTAATGTATGTATACAAACATATGCGCACGCATGTGTGCGCATCGAGAAAGAGAGAGTGGAAGACAGGTGAAAGCTGTATGTTTTAATATTTCATATATCTTTCATATTTAACAGTCCGCCATTTTCTTTTATCTGTCTTTGATATAATTTTATCAATTTCATGAGATATCTTTTCCGTACAACAAATCTATGAATAATATATACATACTTGACCTCTCACAGCACATTCACGTTACGCATTCCCATATATAACCTTATAATTACATGTATAGATGGTCTACACGGGAAATACACGAAGATTTATTCATTTCTCTGAAAATATATCACTGAATAATTAGTTCAACTACTCATCATTCGAAGTAAATATTTATTATAAAGCATCCTAACATGTATAGTGCCAATCGCTGTGTTGTGCGTGTGTGTGTGTGTGTGTGTGTGTGTGTGTGTGTGTGTGTGTGTGTGTGTAGGCACAAGCATGGCCATATCTTGAAGATGTGCACTTGCAAACATCGGCGATCCACGTTCAGTTTCCTATTAGATGGTACCTGGGATGTGTGTTCGAAGATGTCTGCATTTCAACTAACTGGAGAATTGTGGAGGAAAGTGTAGAAAACCTTGTAGCATATATATTTGCGTGTTGTTTCTTTACTACCCACAAGGGGTTACACACAGAGGGGACAAACAAGGACAGACAAACACGGATTAAGTCGATTATATCGACCCCAGTGCGTAACTGGCACTTATTTAATCGACCCCGAAAGGATGAAAGGCAAAGTCGACCTCGGCAGAATTTGAACTCAGAACGTAGCGGCAGACGAAATACGGCTAAGCATTTCGCCCGGTGCGCTAACGTTTCTGCCATCTCGTCGCCTATGTGTATATATGTGTGTGTGTGTTTGTCTGTGTGTATGCATGCATGTATATACGTACGTACGAATGTATGTATGTATGTAGGTGTGTATGTATATATATATATATATATATATATATATATATATATATATATATATATATATATATATATATATATACTGATACAAACGTACTCATATATATATATATATATATATATATGCGTGTGTATTTGTGTGTATATGTATATACATATATACATACATGTATATGCGTAAATACTGAGAGATAGAGAGTGTGAGTGAGAGAGACAGACAAATAGACAGAGAGATCTACATGCACGTAACTGTATCTGGATGTATAGGAAAGGCAGAGTACAGAATTTATGATTTAGAATGTCTGTTCGCCGAGAGGGTCAGTTGAGGATTCACTGTGTGGCTTCTTGGACTGAGTCATCAGCTTTTTTCTCACTAGAAGCAAAAACACTGAACGTCAATCAACACCATGCATAGACGGGTGTGTGTATGTATGTGCGTGTGTGTGTAAATATCAAGATGTGAAGAGAAAAGATACATCAAACAGACTGAGTAAAAATGATGGACGGTGAAAATGGCCAAAGCAGTAATAAATTGTCATAAATTATGTAGAATATCTTCCTATATCCAAGAATTCTATCCCCAAAGCCCCATAGTGTTCCGTCAAATTCCTTACACAAAGGAATCTCGTTGAAGAACCTAGCTAGTCCACGTTGTCCTATCCATATACAGCAGCAACCTGCAGTCTTTATGGTTTCCTATATATATTATTTAATATACACTTAACGCATCACTTACGTTAATATTAACGTCAGTGGCCGCCATTTTAGACGCGTATGGAAAATTCCATCGGTAATTCACAGTAAATTGCTATTTGTTTCTTCCTTCCGTGATTGCTATCTTCTACACATGACTTCGATGAAAACCTATATTCCCTGAATCCATCAATCCAAAAATTCATCCATTCGTCAATAACAATAACAACAACAACAAAAGAAATAAAAACTGAAAAAAAAAAACACCAACACTCACAAAAACTTTCATCCTCTCTCACTCAATATATAAACATACATTTATACAGAAACGCTTGCGTGTGTATGTATGTGTGTGTGTGTGTGTGTGTGTGTGTGTGTAATGCATTGAATCTTATCCGAATTTGTGTGGTGTCATGGTGTAAACACTGCTCAATAGGTTTCTGATATATTAATTCTGTAATTCCATTTCCTGCATGCTACAATATATGGGATTCATTCCCATGTACTATACACAGGCTAATATATATATATATATATATATATATATATATATATATATAGTGTGTGTGCATGTTATATATGTATATTCAGTATATAGATGTGTGTGTGTGTGTGTGTGCGCGCGCGTGTGTGTCCGTGTTTCTGCGTGTGTGTTTGTGTGATATCTATGTATGTGTGTGTATATGTTTATTTTGCATAATCTTTTTAAGTGTTTCCACAACCAAAAACATTAACATACAGAAGCAAAAGACTGTAATATCCATCCTCGTATATTTCATCACCAAATCTCCCTCCCTTTCTCTCTCTCTCTCTCTCTCTCTCTCTCTCTCTCTCTCTCTCTCTTCCATATACACTTGTGTATATGTGTATGTGTGTGTATGCATATACATCTACATATAGACACTGTTGCATGGATTACATACTACAAAGGAGTGAATTCAATAAAAAATAGAGTGTGTGATTTCTAAATTGTCCGTGATATTATGTAAGAACTTTCGACAACGTTACATAATATTTCTGACAGAAATCTATATCACAAACAAACATATATCATTTCTAATGAATTTCCTTGCGCAAAAAGGATTATGTAACTGCCACAGAAAAACATGTAAAGAAGCTAACAGCAAATTATTTCCCCCTGTAAGCCTAAGTCATGTACGAGTTATCACCACTTTATGAAGTTTATAGCCAACACAACTGTAACATGATAACATCATTTGAAATAACAGGACTTCTCTTTTCAGGCATCTTTCTGAAGTGCAAGGTAACGTTTTGTTGTTTCATAAGGCTTATATGGCTCTTTCCACATATATAATCTCATTATAGGCATTATAAATATTTTACCTTTTATGTCTTACTATCATTAGAATATAGCCATGCTGGGGCAACGCCTCGGGGAATTTTTAGTTGGTATTCAAGCGAGAAGAGTGATGGATCCTAAAGCGTGGGATCCACTCATAAACTTGTGTTTTGCTCATAGCAATGTCCTTGTAAGCTGTTTGAAGTATGACATCTGTTTTCAGCAGAAAACACGATTTCACGGAAGCTCGCTGTTCTTTCGTTTCAACCGTCACAAAAATCGACGAAGAAAGACGCACCACGTGTCAGTACGACTTCAGTCGCCAGTCAGCAGAATGATGACTGAGGGCATATATATGTATATATATGCATATATATATATATATATATATATATATATATATATATATATATATATATATATATGCATATATATTTATATACATATGCATATATATTTATATATATATATGTATTACATATATATATATATTTATATATATACATATATATTTATATATATATATATGTATTTATATACATATATATATATATATATATATATATATATATATATATATATATATATATACCACTCATGAAAACACATAGTAAATGATCCACAAGCACTCAAGCAAACTGACTCCTCAACACTTGTTCCATTTGCCAAAAGGTTTGCAAGGCACCAGCAGGCCTCGAGACCACAGCCGTGTCCATAGAACATGATTTACGCTTTATTCTGCCGAATCCTTATTCGTCGTTCACGACAAAAGTATCCATCATATTAGCGATGAGACAATAAAATATTGTATGCAGCCATCTTTATATTCCTCCATTTTGCAAAGATGTGGGAAAAGTTTCACCGCGGAAAATGTCTTGCAAGAGAAATTTTCCTCATCGACAAAATATGTCAAAGCTCTCGCATCTGTGTCATAAATGACGTCATCGTAATGTAAGTCACGCGTTCATGCGTTGGTTGTTTATATATAAGAATAGGTGAATGCGACAGTACTGACTGGGTTACGAACGGCCTGCTCTGTGTTTGTGAAGTCATGTACTTCAATCCGCTGACGTCATACGTAGCCCAGCCTGATGTGCCTCCACGCTTTTCCTCCGAATGTATAAGTGGTCTTCGGAGAGAGTTACAGCACCGAAAGTTCTTCCATGTTCCAGGCTGTTGAATATGCGTTAAAATATAAATGCATTTAATGCAGGCAGTTCTGTACACAGGCACGGATACACACAACGACACAACACAAACACCCTTATGTAAATGTATGTATATGTATGTGTATATGTATATGTATGTGCATAACAATTCATATATAAGTGCGTGTGTGTATGGATATATAAATATATGTATGCATATATATATATATATATATATATATACATACATGCATATACACACACATATACATGTATATTGTATATGTATATATATTTATACACACACTCACAGATATATATATACATATACCTGTATATACACTTAAATGTTATATTGAATATATTTATGTGGGTGCGTGTATGTATACAAATGTTTACGAATATGTATGTATATTGGCGTACGTCTATCCATATACATTTATAAAGAGAAAGAGACAGAGAGAATCTGCTGATGTTCCTCATATTTATTCCTTCCGGGTGGTCACGGTGCACTGCAATCTTGAAATGAAGGATTGTCAATATTTGTTTGTGATACAACACCACCTAACTCTCTCTCTCTCTCTCTCTCTCTCTCTTTCTCTCTCTCTCTCTCTCTCTCTTTCTCTCTCTCTCTCTTTGTATGTATCTATCTATGTCCCTTTCACTTTATCTCCCTCTCTCCCCACCTCTCTCCCCACCTCTCTCCCCACCTCTCTCCCCACCTCTCTCCCTCCCTCTCTTTCCCACATTCACTCTTTCACCCTTTCTAACCCCCTCTTTCTCTTTCTTTTCTTTATATATCGCTGTTTCTTCTTCTTTGCAATGTTTTAGATCTCCTCAGATCTTCGAATTGCCAAATCTACAGGGAATTCTATAAAGTATACGGCTGTTCTAATATTACCGTTGTTATCATCATCATCATCATCAACACTGTCGTCATCATCATCATCATTTCTATCATTACTATTATTGTTGTTGTTGTTGTTTGTTGTTGTAATTATTGTTATTTTTGTTTTTTAGGAAATAAAATCTTAGTTGCTTATTTTGATGTTTCAATATTTTAGTTCGTATTTGTGGTCGTGTATATATATATGTGTGTGTGTGGGTGTGTATACATGTACATATAATTGTATGAGTGGGTGTGTATACATGTACGTGCATTAATGTATGCGTGTGTGTGTGTGTCTGTGTGTGTGTGCGCAGGAGATATTTGCATACGCAATATGACAGTGTTCGTATATACCTTCAAATAACCCGGAAATATCAAAAGCTAATTCCTCTCCTTTATATTTTCTCCTTTTCATTCCGCATCAAATATTTCTTTGTACAATTCTTTGTTATTTTATTTTATTTTTAATTAATGCTATGTGATATCATTTTAACGATAAACGTAAATAAAGTTCACTGTTTGTCTTAGATAAATCTTATACAATATTAATATACATAATAATACATGTGTGTGTGTGTGTATGTATATATATATATATATGTGTGTGTGTGTGTTTGTGTATGTATATATATATATATATATATATATATATATATATGAACTGCTTCACTGATTCATCTATTTAAATTTCTCTCTTATCCCCATATACTTTTGTGGGCATATATATATATATGTGTGTGTGTGTGTGTGTGTGTGTGTGTGTGTGTGTGTGTGTGTGTGTGTGTGTATGTATATATATATGTTTAATATTTGAGTGTAGGTGCGTCTGTGCGTGTGTGGGTGTGGGTGCATATGTGTGACCATATAAATATATATTTAAATGTGTGTGTGTATTCATACTTCTTAAACATGAATAATATTAACAGTAACTTCGAAGCCTTCGTTTGACGATGGCCTAACTGACCAGCACTTCGAAATCACTGCCAATACTCTTGTTTAAAAAACTAATTTCTACTTGACCAATAGATAGATTAAGTGCTAGGCTTCCGAAGTATACGTTCCGGGGTCGATTTGTTCGACTAAAAGGCGGAGCTCCAGTATGGTCGCACTCAGATGACTGAAATAAATAATTCAATATGTGACCGTGTGTCTATCGTTGGCGATTTTCTTTCTCCGTCTTCCCATCTTTGGACTTTTTCTATATTTCTGATGAAGAGCTCCGCTCGAAACGTGGAATACTCTTTCTTTTCTTTCCTTTCCTGAGTATCCAATAACACTGTACTTATTCCAAGTCCTCGCGTTGTTGCTTTTTCTTGCTTGTTCATGTTTGACTATATATACATACACATATACATGTGTATGTATATATATATGTAAAATTGCAAACAAGCCACCCTTATTAATTATTATGTATGTCTGTGCGCTTAGGGTGTCTGTGTGTCAAGTAGCCTGCTTACTAACCAAATGGTTTCGGGTTTAGTCCCGCTGCGTGGCACCTTGGGTGAGTGTCTACTACTATAGCTTCGGGCCGACCAAAACCTTGTGAGTGGATTTGGTAGACGGAAACTGAAAGAAGCCCGTCGTATATATATATATATATATATATATATATATATATATATATATATATATATATATATATATATATATATATATGTGTGTGTGTGTGTGTGTGTGTGCGTGTGTGTATATGTGTGTGTTTGTGTATGTGTGTGTGTGTGTGTGCGTTTGTGTGTTTGTGTGATAGAATAAGTACTAGGCTTACAAATAAGTCCTGAGGTTGATTTGTTCGACTAAAGGCGGTGCTCCAGCATGGCCATAGTTAAATGACTGAAACACGTAAAAGAATAAAAGAATATATATATATAAAGAAGGAAAGAAAGATAGCTATAGTCAATGTGTATTAATAAGAACCCGATGGTCTGAGAATAATATCAATTACCAAAATAATTTAAATTCACTTTTCATATACATTGTGACTTACTCGCGCGCACACACACGCACACACACACTCACAAACCAAAATAGTGAAATGAAAGAGCCCCCCGATCTCCGAAGTGGGCGCTGAAATCAGAATTGAAAATTAACTCATGTACATGATTTTTTTCTTTTTTTTTAATGATGTTACTATGAACAAATATTTTGTAGTTAGATCGAAAATGATTTTTCTTTGTCATTAGGAAATAAATATTCACATCTGTCCATTAGTTTATCTTGAATTCCTTTTGTATGGTTGATTTTAGCCATTTGTCCTCTCTCCTTCTCTCACTTCCGATATCTCTCTTTCTCTCATACTTGTTTGGTTCTGTTTTCCCCTCTTCTATAAATCTCATCTTAAATAACATATTAAATGTATTTCTGTCCGGGGTATTGCTCCAACTTCCGTACACGATTGGTTTTTGTACTACCATGTGCAAATAAACAGCAACACACATTCGCTGATTTATGCCTAGGTGATCATAGACATCTGTGAGTATTTTCACTGGCAAAGTTATATTGCGTCAGTACAAAAGGCGTATTTTGTATGTCTTTACAGCAATTTGTAGCTTGACCTTATTTCCAAACGTCTTCGAATTATCTATATTTATTTACATGCATTTACATCGATGTGTGTATGTGTTTGTCAACACGCAGAAACACATTTACGTTCGTACATATATATGTATATGTACACACACATACACATACATACATACATACATATACACACACACACACACACACACACACACACACACACACACATATATATATATATATATATATATATATATGCATACACTTACTAAGTTCTGTAACTTAGTGAGAGAAAAAAATAAAATTATATTGAAGGAACAAAATATATTGAGGAGTTCATTTTGTTCTTTGATGTCCAATGCTGAATGAAGAATGAATTTAAGCGACAAACTTGACGATATAATTATAAGAGAGCTAATTAAGAAGGAAATGCCTGCAATTATGTCTTAGGAATAATGATTCGTAAAGAATTCTAACTTTTCCGGAGGAAATAAATGTAAAAGGAACGATGGCGTCTTGACATTTGGCAACACATTTCCAACTGGATTTTGTGAAATAAAGAAGACAGACGGAAACCAGATTCGTTATTGTGGTAGTTGAAATTGAACCCATGGCAGTTGTGATGGAGTAGATCATATGATCAAAGACAGTCTACCCATGGCAATCCAGGCATTTCTAAAAACTTTATCCAGTATAATGAAGGTAGTATGAGTACAGGATTAAATTCTAGGAGAGGGGTGACAATCAAATAATGAGATAACATGGAGAATTTGCTCCAGCATGGCTGCAGCTCAATGATTAGAATTATGTGTGTCTGTGTGCGTGTGTGCATGTATGCATGTATTTATGAATATATTCATATGTATATCTGTATATCTATGCACACACACAAACACAAACACACACGCACACACACACACACACGCACACACACACACATATATATATATATATATATGGTAGAGGCGCTTGGTTCAGTGACTAAAGTGTTGCCCTCAAGACCATGTATGGTGGTTTCGATTCCTGGACAGGGCAGTGTGTTTTCTCTTAAGCAAAACACTTCACTTCACATTGCTCCAATCCACTTAAAGCGATTCTGTGGCGTATATATTCCCCCCTCATCACACCGTCCGGGATAGGGGATACATACGCCACAGAATCCGGAGAAAAAGTCGATCTTACGAAAAAGTCGATCTTACGAACCTATAGTTCGGAAGGGACATTTTATCTGATATATATACATATATGTGTATGTATGTATGTATGTAGGTATGTAGGTAGGTAGGTAGGTGGACAGCTATGGTGGTGTAAGCAGATGATGGCATACACACATATCCATCTTCTGCAGCTATCATATTTATTTTGACACAGAAGAGTGAATAAATGGAACTGCAATTTCCTAAATTCCGTTGCAATGCAGTCTGATCATTTGAAATATTTTTTGCAGAAGAAAAGCTGCACAAAACAAAAACAGAACAAAACTAATATATAACAAAACAAAAGAAGAAAATATATATGTTTTCAAAATGGCTGCTGGCCATTCGTCTTTCGTTAGGGTTCTATCTTTGTTGATCACCTTTGTCACTGCCAATATCATCTCACTTTCCTTTCTTCTCTTCGATTGATTATGACAAGACTTTTCTGAATTTTTAATTTTTCTTTATTTATTTCGTTTTTAAAAAAATCTACGTTTATGTATTTTTTAAAAATATTTTCTTCGAAATTCTGCGTCTCCTGACAATTCTGCATCATTTCCTGCTGCCAAGCAGGTGTTGGCATCATTTGTCGCGTAGTTTCTCTATATTTAGCAATATGTATTGTCTGTAACAGATGGAATCATAAGTGTGGTAGATAAATCTATTGTACACACATTGTGAGTATGGTAAGAGTTATAAGCCTCGATCTCCCCACAATGACAATCAACAGATGCCTTCGTGAATGGAAGAAGCATTGGACAGAAACAACAGCGACTCCCACAAGTGATATCTATTTGTACGTAACTACAGCTTTTAGATAATGAGTGTACGCTGGGAAACCTGTCCAGTGTTTCCACTACGAACGCAAGGAAATGCTGTGGTAAGTCTCTGTTTTAGTGGGAGCTGCCTCGAATATCTACAACAGAAGTAAAAGCGGCAAAGAATGAAGTCTGCCACAGAAGTAACAGCAAACAAACACTTTGATGTGGCGATTAATTTTAGTCATTTATGTATTATAATTCTTCTATATTTTTGAGATGAAAAATTCTGTACATTGTTTACATTATTTACATTGGACGGATATGTGTCCTCATCTTGTTTGTTGTCGCCACAACGTTTCGGCTGGTCTAATCTCCAGCCTTCAACAGGTGTCCTGGTGGAATTTTGAACCACACTCTGGGTTCTCATTCCTAAGGTATTATTTTTGCTGATGTTGCTTTTGTCGTTATCTATTATTATTACTATTTATTCCAGGCATACATACAAACATACATACATACATACATACATACACACATACATACATACATACATACATACATACATACCAGAAAGGAGAAAGCTAATTCGAACACTACAGATCTAATCCATCACAAGAACTGAAAAGATGTGTAAAACTTTCAGAAGTTTATCATTTAAATATATACGAGCATGTCTAGATATGTAACTATATGCATGAGAATACATACATACATACATACATACATACATACATACATACATACAGCTGTATAACAATCCTTCATTCACAATCCGTGTACACAAATACATGCACTCTTCTAAACACTTACAAAAATATGTAGGAGTTCTCCCTCGAAGTGTATTCAACAAAACTTAAATTTAATCTAAGGTGGTCAAGACTTCCCTCTCAGTTACGGTTCAAAGTGTGGCAACGAAGAAATACCACAAGGTAATTGAGGCGACACCAACAGCAAACTAAAAGACGTCCTTCAGGTTACATGCAGATTGGAAATTAGTTAATATCTCTTGCCTCGGTTACGGATTATGGAAGAGTTATGCATTGCCATCCTGTACCTCTTTCCATTAATAACTACAAGCAAAGTCCAATCAATGTGGCTCTGTCGAAATTCTTGCATGCTACAGTGGAAGCTAAGTACTAATACAACTAAGCGACCTAGTATGTGAGCATCTCTGTTGGTGTGTGCGAATGTGTGTGCGTGCGCGGGCGTTGTGTAAGTATAGATACACATATGCATCAAAATATTATGTGTGTGTCTGTGTGTGTGCATGTGTATGTATGCACACACAAACATATAAATACACATATACATATACATACATACATCATACATACACACACACACACTCACGCACACATATATGTAAATGTATATACAATTTTGATGTATATCTATGTATATCTGTATATTGATGTACACATGTAGATATATACGGTAACCCCTCGACTTCGCACCAAACCACCTCTTGCGATATGTGAAAATCCGCCAAGTAGAAACAATACTCTACTGTATATACATTTTTTATTATTTTTTATAATTTGTATATATTTATTTCATTACAAATGCAAACAACACCACGGAGGAATCGACGTAAGATGAAATAATAAACCACGATAGGTGAAACGCGATATGGCGAGGCATTACTGTATGTAGATCTATCTAGCTATCTATATGTGTGTATGAGTGTGTTTCTTTGTGAGTATACATATATGTGTATACATATGTGCATGTATATATATATTGATAAATAGGGAGTACAATAGATAGACAGACAGACAGATTGATAGATAGATAGATTCCACACTTAAGTTCTTAGCTTTCATAATTAAAAACAAATGTATCAATTCAAAATTAAACAACTTTGCTTTTATTTATCAGAAGTTGACCCATTTCCAATAAAACCACAACACAATCTTCTGAAAAGACTCACACCTCACCCATTCTACTAAGCAACATGTCACATACTCATGGAAACATAAATATTGACAAGTGTAAAATCATTTTACTAAAGACTGCACCACCGCCATCTATCTCGCACGTGCAGCGAATTATTATATCTGGCAATATGTCATGTGTGTGTATATATATATATACACACGAATATACACGCTTTCACACAGGAAATAACTTCGTACTTCTCTCTCTCTCTCTCTCTTTCTCTCTCTCTCTTTGTATCTCTCCCTCCCTCCCACTCTCTTTATCTGTATATGCATCTATCTATCTGGTTGTCTGTTTATCTACCTATCTGTTTATCTCTATCTACCTACCTCTCGATCTTCCCATCACTCTTTACACACACACACACACACACACACACACACACACACACACACACACACACACACACACACACACACACACACACACACACACACACACACACACACACACACACACACACACACACACGCGCGCGCACACACACACAAATATATATATATATATATATATATATATATATATGTATCCAATATCCTGATGATATTGAATGAAGATATTGTATCTACCGGGGTTTGAACTGTCTATCAAGTCACAACACGGACGTCAGACAGACAGTACTTTACGCAATATGCGTGCAGTTCCAAGCAATGCTGATTTTTGCTATACACGCAGATCCTAAGGTATTTCTAAAGTTTCCAGTTGTCTTTTCAGCTTGGGTGGTATTGAACTCAATGCTCCGATGACAACAAGGACAACCTTTATGTTTGGCTCTCGTAGCTGCCACATCTTAACAATCTCAATTCTCAGCTCTCCATATTTATCAATCTTTTCTCTTTCTTTCATGATGATATGTTGATCTCCTGGCACTGCCAACACGATTATTAGGCACTTTCGTTTGTCCCTCTTAAAAGTTACTATATCCGAACTCCGGTGCTCTAACACTTTGTCTGCCTGCAAGTCAAAGGCCCAGAGGATTTTTATCTTCCCGTTTCCATCTATTACCTTTTCTGGTGTATGTTGGTACCAAGCACTCATTACCTCGTAGCCATACTTCCGGCATAGTAGCCAGTGTATATATAATGAGACTTTACAAAAATAAAAAAGATGAAGACGGGTGTGTAAATATACATATATTTGTGGAAATATATATATATATATATATATATATATATATATACGTACATCTACATATATATTTTTTCGTACATCTATATATATATATATATATATATATATATATATATATATATATATATATATATATATATATATGACGTACACACACACACACACACACACGCACACATACGTGTCCATATATGTGTGCAAATATGCGAGTGCATTTGCATTGTTGCATTCATAGACGGATAGATAAAGAGCGAGATGGAGAGAGAGATGAAGAGAGAGACATGGAGAGAGAGAGAGAGATATCTAGGTCTTACTTATTAAACATTTATAATTAAGAAACAGGTATTTCAAAATTAACGAAATTATTTTTCCTGTATTTACGAGACGGTGTCCTATTTACAATGAAACAGCAAAACTAATGAAATGAGACACGTTCCACACTGTACTGTGTATCATTTCACATATTCATACACACATACATATAATTGTAAGATCATATCATTAAACAAAGCACTGAGTTGCTGCGTTGGAAATCCCTACGCCATTAATATATCACGTTCGCTGAATAATTATCATATTTCTAGAGAAAAGTAATCGGATGACATGCAGTAGAAACGGAATCTTAATAGTGTCGTTGAAAAATTAGTATCTATCTATCTACCTAATTATCTACCAAAGATCATTTCTTAAGTATGTGTCGCAACGGTATCCGATTCTATTGAGCGGATCAACAACATCACGATGATGTGAGATTGCGTTGAGTCCTGACCGTGAAACAGGTTTTTCTCTATCGTTCGTTTCTCGCCTCTAACGAATGTGAGAAATCTATTGAGGATCGTTCTTAAGAGGTTTAATAAATTCTTAAAGAGGGACTCAATACTTTTTGAGTGATAAGGAAAAAAAAAGAAATACATCTATCTCTTTATCTGCCTATCTCTCTATATACCCTGTATTGAAGCTGCAAAAACATCACAAAAGCCATCGATATTCAGAGTCTCACTTTCCAGTTTGTCGGGAATGGTTTCGAAGATGGCACAAATGCTTCTACGGGAAGGCGAGTATGTTGATCTGTACGTTTGTATAGCGGGGAAATGATTCTACCAAACATGGGCAATTGGATCGATCGATGTGAGTAATTCAAAAAAGTTAGTTACCTTTTGCACGCCATTCGGTTGAACCCTCGTACGTGCATACGTGCATGTTTTTGTATGCACGAATGTATGTATGTATGTAAGTATGTATGTATGTATGTATGTATGTGTGCGTGTATGTATGTACATATATATGCACGCAATGTATATATGCAATGTAAGCATGTATGCATAGGAAGAGATAAGTATATAACTACAGAGGTGTAGAAATACATGTGTATATGTATGTGTGTATATATACAGAGAGAGAGAGAGATGGAAATAGAGATAAGAATACCTAAAGATATATACATAGAGGTACGTAATACATTTATATATGTACATGTCACGTGTGTGTGTGTGTGTATGTGTGTGTGTGTGTGTGTGTGTGTCTGTCTCCGTGTGTGTGTGTTTTACTCACATTGCGACTAATTTTCAGATAAAAAAAATGCCAACTCTAAATTCCAGCTTCGGGGAAATTCAAATTAGATTCCTTCAATACTTAAGGGACCGTTTTCCAAGAAGCATCTTTTTCTACTTCTTCCATCTTTCCACTTCCTCTAACTTTGCTAAGAACACAACGCTCTTGTTTGATGCATTATTTAAATCTTTAGCATTCCACTCTCTTTTCTTTCTTTCTTTCTTTTTCTTTCTTTCTTTCTTTCGCTTCTCTTAATCTCTTTCTTTTTATTCATCTCAGTCGTCACCTCCCCCCTCTTCCTATCATCTTCCCACCACTTACCTCATTTTCTTTTTGTTTCTCCATTTTCTGCTTTTATTTCGTTGAAATTTTTTGGATGTACTTTGTTTTCTTCTAATCGTTTTCCTTCGTTTCTTCTTCCACCTCCTCCCAGTCTACATCACCACTACCACTATCATTGTCATCATCATCATCATCATCACCGCGAAGACGTCCTCATCTTCGTTCATTTTGTCATTATTCAGACTCGTCATCTACCTTCTCCCGCTACTCTTCATTTTACTACTTCCACTAATACTAATACTAGAGCTACAAGTTCTAGCACTTCTGACACTGCGACAGCAGCAGCAGCAGCAGCAGCAGCAGCAGTAGTAGCAGCAGTCTGTATCAATTCTCCATTTGATTAATGATACACTACATTACCACATAAAGCAACACAAAAACCAACATTATCGGTTCAACGCGTTCCTTTGTCCATTTTGCACAACTCACTCTTTTCTGTTCTATCGGATGTCTTTCTTTTTAACTATATTTGTTGTTATCGGTGTCACTTCCGTTATTACCGTTGTCATAATCCTTCCGTTTCTCTTCTTCTTCTACTTTAACTACTAACTACTGCTGCTACTACTACTACTACTACTACTACTACTACTACTACTACTACTACTACTACTACTACTACTATTACTACTACTACTAACGCCACCACTATCACCACCACTACCACCACCACTACAGCTACTACTATAACTACCACTACTACTACCGCCACCACCAGTACTACCAACTCTACTACTACTACTACTTTCTTCTACTACTCCCCTCATTATTCTACTTCTTCTACATCCGTTTCTTATTTTCTTCTCTTCTTTATTCATCTTCTTCTCTTCCTCCTCCTCCTTATTTTCTTTTCCTCCTTATCTTATTTTCTTCTATTCCTTTTTTCCTCTTCTCCTCCTCATTTTCTTCTTCTTCACCTCCTCCTCCTCCTCCTCCTCCTTATTTTCTTCTTTTCATTTTCGTCTTCTTCTTCTTCGTCGTCCATGTCTGCTACTGTTTCTATGTATTTAATGTATAACTGCTCGTGCTTCCTAGCGTCTTGTGCATAACAGATGTGATACAATTTTTCATATTATTGTTCAGCCCTAGGTCAGCCCCCATCCAGTGGTAGGAACACCGCCTTTATACCACTCACAATGTATATTAGAGTTACAGTAAACATCATAACCGGAATATCGGTGTGGAATTTGAATCTATTTAGCTAGTATTTCAAGAAAACTTTGGCACTACACTGAGACCAAAATTTACAGAAATGACTTCCCGGTCAACGGAAATTCTACCATGGCATATTCTACAACCAGGAATTTAGTTTTTTGACCATTATCTAACTGTATACTCTATCATGTATAATTGCAGTGATGCATCAACAAGGATTACTTTGGCTCGGGTGGAAAGAAGACAAGAAAAGACGTCAAATTTCTAAGTTGCCGGCGTAGTTTCTGTTTTGGTCGCTCAGAGATCAGGGGGTCTCTACAGGTTGATCCCCTACTTTTCCGCATTGAGAAATCACAACTCCAGTTCTGTGGACATGGGGGATGTCGCAGGAAAGGATCGCAAGACAGATTCTTCGAGCCGAGCCAACCAACTGGAGACTTTAGAGTAGACGAAGAACGAAATCTTTGGATAATGCCCATAGTGTCTGTTCGAACACTTGGGAATCCAACGGAAAACTCCATTGTCGGTTGTTTCTCATAAAACCCTCAGGGGAGGTGCCTGATTACATTTTCCTTCGAGTAATACTAGGAGGAGGAGATGGATGTGTATAGAGATGGGTGGAGGCATGGATGATGATGACTATAATGTGTCATCCATACTTCCATGGAAGAACGTGAAGAATTCAATTCCTACGATCTTTCTCTGCCGTTTTCTTTTAAACATTTACCTTTTATTTGTTCCGATTGGACGGCAGCCATACTGAAAAATCGATCCCGGTACTTATTCTTTAAGCTTATTCTATCGGACTCTTTTGCCGAACCGCTAAGTCACGGGGACGTAAACACACCAGCATCGGTTTTCAAGCGATGTTGTGGGGACAAACACAAACACACAAACATATGCACATACATATATATATATATATATATATATATATATATATATATATATACGACGGGCTTGTTTCAGTTTCCGTCTACCAAATCCACTCACAAGGGTTTGGTTGGCCTGAGGCGATAGTAGAAGACACTTGCCCAAGGTGCCACGCAGTGGGACTGAACCCGGAACCATGCGGTTCGTAAGAAAGCTACTTAATACACACCCACTCCTGTGTATGTATGTATGTATGTATGTATATATGTATGTATGTATGCATGTATGTATGTACGTATGCAATGTTAACGTAGGTCGGTTTTGAACACAGAACGCACAGATCGGGAATAGGCCCCCAAAAATATATCCAATCTCCCATCCTGACGACTCTGTCACAATTAATGTGACAGCCCTTTCTTGAAATAGATTTACCTGGCGTTCATATATTTTATGTAATTAGCTGGTGATTTTAATTACAGTTACAATTAGTATAAGGATAATAAACTAGCTTAATGAATGTTTCACAAAGATTAACAGTGGGAGACAGTCCACATCGTTTCATTTTATTGAATTTATTATAATCGATCATGATGGAGGAACAGTCTAATCTATATTAGAATGATGACAACTTAGGGCATGTTTCTGTTTAATTATATCTTTTCAGTAAAGATTTGTCACTGTATTACAATATTACCAGGATGAAGACAATTGAAGAGCATAAGGTCTGGGAATAACCCGAACACGAACAATCTTGAAAAATGTTAATATGTATACGTGTGTGTGTGGGCGGGGGATGTGTATGCGTACATGTGTACGTATGTCGGTGTATTCGAAAGAGATTTCGTTAAGAATACATTGAAAGTTAATACACTGACCTACATTCCTTCAATCATTCTGTATTTAATTCCTCTCGTCTATAAATCCAAACGAATATGTATGCATGGAGGTGTATATATATATATATATATATATATATATATATATATATATATGTGTGTGTGTAAAAATATTTATACATTTATATATATATATATATATATATATATATATATATATATATATATATATATATATAGGGAGGGAGAGAGTGTGAGTGGTACATATATACATTCATATATATATGCATTTATGTGTCATTGTTCAGTTTCATTTCAAGATTTCCTATGTATGCACGTATGTATAGATGTACGTATGTGTATATGTTCGTATGTGTGTGAGCGTGTGTGTCTTCACACATACACAGCACATATATATATGATGTGATATATGTAGTTAATGTGAGACATGCCTACTAGGAAGCGGGTTGGTCGGGGGCGGAGGGGGGAGGCGTGGGCCATAGGACCACATCAGACAGAAACAATCTCAAACGATCAATAGAAGCAGCGAGAAAGTGGCATCCAAAACAGGAGTAGTGGCGCAACTGCTCAACATGTGTGACGAAGCACTCACCAATTGTTACGCTACATTAATTTCTATGCTATACAAACAGCATATTGTAAAAAACCATATCGAAATTTATTTCAAGTGCTGCCAACTAATGAAAACTGACCTCGTGGCGCCTTACAACCAACCAAATCGAAATCATATTTTGTATATACATAATTATCAATTTACAGTTTGGAGAAGTGGTTTTATATATTTCTTTAAAGACTTGTATATTTATATTTTTGTTTATCCGTCTATTTATTAATGTATTCCATGTTTCCTTATCTCTATTGAATAGATATTGATTCTTAATATACAAAGAATTTTTATATTTATCCATTGGAAATAGGGAAATAAGAATTATCCAATATTTTCTTCGGGCAATATTGATAGTCGATACGATGTGTATCTACTTATCTCTTGTAGATATCGCATACTTAATCCTAAATTCGTATATAAATGATACACACACACTAAAATATACATACATACATACATGTGAAGGCACGTGGTTTAGTGGTTAGGGTTTTCTGCTCACGATCATAATGTTGTGAGTTCGGTTCCCGACGGTGCGTTGTATCCTCACGTAAGATATTTTATTTCACGTTAATCCAGTGAACTCAGGTGGCAAAAATGTGTAATTTAAAAGGTCAGCATCACATTCTGCGTCACGCTGGATCCTGCCCCCAGCCGCGAACTACGTTATGGGTATGCATGTCTGTGGAGTACTCAGCCACTTGCACGGTGATTTCACGAGCAGGCTATTCCGTCGATTGGATGAATCGGAACCCTCGTCGTTGTAACCGATGGAGTGCCAGTACAGGCATACATACTAATTTATCCAGATCACAAGTTCCGGTTTATACCTGTAATTATTGGGGCCCTGGGATATGTAACACACTGCCTATATACAAATCTCGAGAAATTAGGCTTCTCAAAATCAGAAATGAGAAAGCTAATTCGAAGACTACAGATCCAATCCATCACTGGAACTGTAAAAATCTGTAAAGCTTTCCAGAAGTTTATCGTTTAAATATAGATGAGCATTTTCCTTTCTTTGCTCTAGCTACCATTACTTATAAGACTTGCCAACTTTTCAGAGTAGTCAGACTTGTTCATCACCACTGTAGCATTTCCCTTGTCCGCTGGAAGTATTATGCCGGAATCGTCACTCTGTAGTCTTTTGATAGCGAACTTTTCTTCCTTAGTGATGTTTGGTTGAGGAGTTGTTTGCTTCTTTCTGGTTCCTGTCTCACCTTCCACCTTACTTCATCTCCCAGGCTTGCATGCGTTAGTTCGATGACCTGGGTTGAACATGAATAACAGGAAAGACGTCGGTGATGCCCTCTTTACCTCCAACCTTCCAATTCCAGACGTTCCACTGGGTGCGTATGGCTCCGCGTGACAATAGAGGCACCTGAAAGAAGTAACGAAAGCCTGGTATAGTTTATTAAGCCACCCAGACCCACGACCAGCGCCAGCTGGAATTGTACTTGTACCTCTGTACATATGTATTCAAGCTTAAATCTATCTGAAATATACACACATATTCATACATTTAGGCTTATACCTACAGAAATGTGCGTACTCATGTGTATCTATAACTACACATGTATGTAGATGTGTGCATGAATGTGTATATATGTATTACATTATATTGTGCATGTATATATGTGTCTATATCTGTATATAAGTATGTGTATGTGTGTGTATATATATACATATATCGATAGATAGATAGATAGATAGATAGATAGATATGCATGAATTTCCTTGTCGAATGTGCACATATATTCGCGGCTCATATTCCTGGCTAAACGTATCGTTTGCTATAATTTGATTGGTTGGTTATCTTTACTGCTGTTTAGTATATTATTGGCTTATCTCGCTCATGTTTCAAATTATTGGTTTCTTTCAATGGTGTTTGCTAGTTTTTTTCAACAGTTTCTCATTGATACATTCCACACACAAATAGAATTATTTTATTCAGCACCACTAGTTCAGAAATTTAAAACTTTGGATATTCCGTGTGCTTTTTGGAGCAGACAAAAGGAGACCTGCTATGCAAATGCTTCTCAGTCAGAGCACGTTGCAATGTGGTCGGCCTAAATAATGCCAAAGTTGATATAGAACCTGTGCGTGTGATTATTACTGGCATAATGACCCTCCCGAGATAGAACAAAATCTGTTTCAACGGAAGCATTCTCGTCAGGAATCTTGAAAGCAAATAGAAAAACTTGAATTCAATTTTATACTAAGAGCAAAGAATGAAAAAAATACGTTTGTGTAATTTGGACAACTACTATGGCGGCTACTGAATTCATTGCTACTGCAACTACTACCGCTACAGCTGCTGCTACGACCACTGCTGCGACAGCTGCTGCCACTACTTCTGCTGCTTCGACGGCTACTACTGCTGCTGTTGCGCTTATTAGGTACTAACTAATAGGAGATATATACTTTGGGTTTCCCTGCTAATCTTTTCATCCGCATGATGATCCCGAGGTAGGATCCATTTGCATTAATTGACCAACACATTCATTTAGCAACACCGCCACCCTATTAACATTCCACTCTGGCGCAATTTGAACTCAGGCGTTAAAGAGTATTTTATTAAAACACGTTAGGTCTTTTTGCCAGCCACCGTTCTAATTCTGACATCCACCGACCATACAAATAAAGCTAAATAACAAATATTACATAGACAACCGTTATTATTATTATTATTATTATTATTATTATTATTATTATTATTATTATTGTCACTGACACATCTACTCAAGCACTTGACGGGCATAAACAGTATTTTAGAAGTTGAATATGTTCCAAGCCTGAGGCTAATTGCACAATTGAAATGCATTCCATGAAACTGTTCGTTGTACACAAGCCAGGTTCTTCGATAGACATACATACACACGCACATACATAAAGGTATGAATGCACATATATATATATATATATATATATATATATATATATATGTGTGTGTGTGTGTGCGTGTGTGTGTGTGTGTATGTATGTATGTATAACATGTCTGTGTCTGCGCAAGTGTGTAAAATACCTATAGATACATAATCTGTTTATGTGTATGTATATGCGCGTGTATCATTCTGATTGTCTACTATGGCGCTGGCCGACCAAGTCTGCCGATATATCACAACTTAGAGAAACCCCCAGTCACCACACTGGGCCGCTGGAAATGGTATTTGTGTATAAATATTTGGCCGAAGACTTCAAATGTTAACTGTATGCTGCCCACAACAATAAATATCTTACAGAAAATTGCAAGAGGCGAATTGGCAGGCTCTTGAAATTATAACTTCCAATCCTGCCGAAGTCACCTCTGCCTTTCAATTTTCGGGATCGACTAAGCCAAGCGTCAGTCGAATATTAGGGTCGCAGTAATCTAAGTAACCTAATGCTTAGCGGTATTTCGCCTGCCGTTACGTTCTGAGTTCAAATATATGTATATATATATGTGTGTGTG
>NC_142934.1:1125032-1127532 GCF_046866305.1 Octopus bimaculoides | reverse complement strand
TAGGTGAAGCGTTCAGTTGTTGTACAGAAAATCGGAGTGCCGAATGTATGTGTTCCAAATCTGTGTCATTCCAAGTGTGTGTGTGTGTGTGTGTGTGCATGCGTGCATGGGTATGTGTGAGAGAGAGAGAGAGAGAGAGGGAGAGAGAGTATGTGTAAGTATGTATGTATCGATTTTTATATTATATATGTAATATATATATGTATGTATATATATATATATATATATGCATATATATATGTATTATATATGCATATATATGCATTCTATATGAAGATATATATATACGTACACTCATATATAATTGTACATGCGTATATATATATAATATACATATATATATATGTATATATAGGCATATATATCTATATACATAGGTGTATATATATATATATATATATATATATATATATATATATATATTCCTATATATGCACACACATATACAACAACGTGCATAGATACTCAGGTAGGAGACCCAGGAGCATTCCTCTCCACTTGTAAGTATATATATATATATATATATATACATGCATGCATACATGTATGTATGTATACCTGTATATTTATAAAGTGTAAAGTGGAATGCTGTATGTCTCCTCCTCTATTTATAAAGTTGATTAACTCATCATTCTTTCTTTCTCTTTCTTTTTTTTATCTCTCTTTTTCTCTTCCTTGTTTTTCCCTATTGTAATTCCGTGACTAATTAGCGTTTGGACGGCAAACTTGTTACTCAATTAACTATATAATAGTAGTACTATCAGCATTACTTACTGATGATGCCGAACAAGTAGCAGCATAGGCGCATCTAGTAGTAGTAGTAGTAGTAGTAGTGGTAGTTGTAGTAGTAGTTGCTGTAGTAGTAGTAGTGGTTGTAGTGGTAGTAGTGGTGGTAGTGGTTGTGGTGGCAGGAGGAAGGACAGCAGCACTAGTAGTAGTAGGAGGAGGAGGTAGAGGGGCAAGAGGAGCAGGAGGAGAAGACTCTGGCTAATGAGAGGTGAAGAGGGTTGGATATATATGTGTGTACGCGTGCGTGCATGTATATGCACATTCAGACACACAGAGACACACATATATACATATTTCACACGCACACACATGCATCGTTAGATACACGCCTGTGTATACTCATATTCATCTATTTTTCTATTACATCACTATCTCTTCTCTGTCTCTCCCTCAGTTTCTCTCTTTCTTTTTCTCACACGATATATCTTTATATGTATCTAGTTGCATGCACACATACACACACACAAATGTGTATATATATATATATATATATATATATATATATATATATATGCATATCTGCATGCGTATATCTATAGCAAGTGAGGGTGAGAAAGTGTGACACAGATAGGCAAGAATCTGTAACATGATAGATTGTATATATATATATAGAGAGAGAGAGAACAAGAGAAAATGAGCATTCGAGGGAGTGGGGAGAGGAGAGAGTGGATATCGTGTGGTGGGGAGAGTGTGATAGGCGCAGAAGTGTCACTGTGGTAAGTAGCTTGCTTATCAACCACATGGTATCGGGTTCTGTCCCACTACGTGGCACCTTGGGCAAGTGTCTTCTATAGAAGACCAAAGCCTTGTGAGTGGATCTGGTAGACGGAAACTGAAAGAAGCCCGTCGTATATATGTATATATATATACATGTGTGTGTGTATGTTCATGTGTGCCCCCACCACATCACTTGACAACCGATGCTGGTGCATTTACGTCCCCGCAACTAAAGAGACTGATGGAATAAGTAGTAGGCTTACAAATAATAAGTCCTGGGGTCGATTTGTTCGACTAAAGGCGGTGCTCCAGCACGGCCGCATTCAAAATGACTGAAACAAGTAAAAGAATAAAAGAAACTATATATATATATTGCATTGTTATCCTTTATCCATTTCTAACAAAACTGTCCGATGAACGGGAACGTGAAACTCAGAGTAACGGTTTTTTGTTATATTTCTGCTGCTTTTAAAAAAAGTATATATATATATATATATATATATGTATATTTGTGTGTTTATATATATATATATATATATATATACACACACATTTATATACATATACACATATATATGTATACATACACATACATGTATACACACATATCCATATATGTATATATGCATACATGTTCACCGTGTTCGAGAAAAACAGCGTCATGACGCAAATACACTGCCAGAAATTTCAAAATGACATTCTGTGTTGGAAGCCCCAATACGAAGCTTTTAGAGAGTTTGGGTGTCATTATGAGGACAGTGCTTGTCCCCAAGACATGAACCGAGAGTGATAAAAATCAAACATCCAGTCAACATCATGGTGTTTTGAGTGATCACTAATGATGGCGACGTTATGCTTCAATTCATCTGCCCACACGGCCTCGCACTCCACAAGGAGGCTTACATCAAGTGCCTGGAAGAGATAGTGCTGCTCTGAGTGAAGCGAATGGATGCTGCAACACCCTGTGTCTGGCAACAGGACTTTGCCCCATGCC
>NC_142934.1:1115032-1122532 GCF_046866305.1 Octopus bimaculoides | reverse complement strand
ATGTGTTGTACTATCGTCGTCTTTACACTAGGTCGTTTTACGACGACGTGGGTTCCAGTTGATCCGATCGACGGAACAGACTGCTCGTGAAATTAACGTGCAAGTGGCTGAGCACTCCACAGACACGTGTATCCTTAACGTAGTTCTCGGGGAGATTCAGCGTGACACATGGTGTGACAAGGTTGGCTCCTTTGAAATACGGGTACAACAGAAACAGGAAGAAAGAGTGAGAGAAAGTTGTGGTGAAAGAGTACACTTGCCCAAGGTGCAACGCAGTGTGACTGAACCCGGAACCATGTGCTTGGTGCCTATTTATTTATTCATTTCTACAAAAGGATCTCTTTTTACTGCAAAACTAAGCGTCGGTTTCTTAAACACATTAATTTCACTCTACATTCATAACTCTTGGTTTTTTCCACACTGGATTTTTTTCTTTTTAGTAAAAATCCGTTGTCAACCTGGTAGAATTATGTAAACTGTTCCGTGATGGAAATTGTCATCAATTACATTGACCTCAGTATTTAACTGATACCATATTTTATCGATCCATCATTAGGGTGGAATTCAAAGTTGGTCTTGTTGGAATTTTGGACTCATAACATTAATAGATGCTGCAATTCTTCTAAACCGACTCCTGATAAATGATAAAAATAACAGTAATATATTTATTTAAAAATTATTAATGATATTCAAAATAATGATAAAAATAATCTTTTTTAATGACACTTTAATTTATTCATGTTGTTATCATTTTCTCTGCTTGTTATTAAAACTGTATGAAAATTCAATATGTATTTAAGAAGACTTGGACTAACGAAGAAGACTTACAACTTCTGTTGTATTTCGTCGTCAAATATCGATCGTTAGGTCACGTGATTAAAACTAGCGAAAGAAAATGATTATTTTGATTATGTTGTAAATGTGAGGAGGATTTGAAAGAAACCAAAAAAAAAAAGAAACAAACAGTTCTTAAAATCAATATTCTTGTTGCAATTATCCACATGGCGTGGTGACAATTACAGAACAACGTTTCTGATAACACTGTGTCATCATCGAAGACTTTGCTTTTGAGTTGCTGTGTGCCTGTGTGTTGTATATTTGGTAATTGCGTCCAGTGGTTCTATAAAGATCTATACTCAAATGAAAGAATATTCCAGACCAGCTGTCTTCGAATAGTCATCCATGATTTGTAAGGCTGTGAGCTGGCAGAAACGTTAGCACGCCGGGCGAAATGCTCAGCGGTATTTCGTCTACCGTTATGTTCTGAGTTCAAATTCCTTGTTTGACCCCTCTATGTTTAGCCCCTGCTGCATCTTGTAATAAACGAATACTCGCTTTAATTGAATAATTGATTTATTTATTTTAAATGTATTCGTAGTTAGCAACTACATATTGTAGCGAACGATATATAAATAGTTGATAAGGATATATATAGACTCAGTATGGTAAGAAGCTTGCTTTCCAGCCATGTTTTTGCGGGTTCAGTCCTACTGTGTTGCACCTTGGGCAAATGTCTTTTACAATAGATTCGATCCAACCAAAGACTTCTGTGTGTGTATGTGTTTTTGTCTGCCGTCACCGCTTGACAACCGGTGTAGGCGTTTACGTCTACGTAATTTTGCGATCCGGCCAAAGAGAACGATAAAATAAGTTCCAGGTAAATGATAAAAGATGAAAGATATATTTAACGCATATGTATCCATAGTGAATTAATAACGAGTCGTTACACGGTGTAGTTAACTAAGAAGCATAAGAATGGCGACACTGGCATTCCGTCGGTTACGACAATGACTTTGATCGGATCAACGGAACAGCTTACTTGTGAGATTAACGCGCAAGTGGCTGAGCGCTCCACAGACATGCGTAACTTTAATGTAGGTTTCATAAAGATTCAGCCTGATGCAGAATGTGAACAGACTGACCCTTTGAAGTTCAGGTAATGCTAATTTTTGCCAGCTCAATGGATTGGAACAATGCGAAATAAAGTGTCTTTCTCAAGGATGCAATTTGCCGCCGGGAATCGAACTCACGACCTTATGATCGTGAGACGAATACCCCTAACCACTAAGCCACGCGCCTTCACACTAACAGCTATGTCTACTTACATAAAATCATAAAGAGAGTTAGCTGTTACATATGGCACCTAACACATACACACACACAGATAGTTAATTATTAAGTTATTAATAAATATTACAGTTCACTGTAATTAATACATACCATAATTAACTAAAGATTATGTAATGTAGTTAATTAGAGAATACGTACTGTAGTTAACTAAAATGTAATGCAGTTAGCTAAATAATACATATTATTATATTTCACTAATTCATTGTGTACCATACTATAATCGTTCCTTCTGCAAGAACTCGCAGCTAATTCTCTCCCGAAAATTCCACACCGGCTCATCTCAAATTAGAATTCTTTCAGTGCAACGAAGACTAATTATCTTCTTTGATTTTCTTCCCAATTTAGAGACTAAATTATTCAACAGTCAGATTAAAGTATTAAGTTTCCATTTAAAATGAAACACCTGGAATATCTAAGGTACAGTTGACATAATTAAGGTGATAGATCGTTCAAGATACAGTTCGATGTTTAAGGTAAAGAATTGTCGAAAATACAGGTAGTATCTTTAAAAAGGAACACCATCCTACTAGAAAACGGTATTGCAGAAGTTTCTCGAAAGACTTTTCTCAAAATGTGAATATTGGCGTAGGAGTGGCTGTGTGGTAAGTAGCTTGCTTATCAACCACATAGTTCCGGGTTCAGTCTCATTGCGTGGCATTTCGTCCGTCTTTATGTTCCGAATTCAAATTCTGCCGAGGTTGGCCTTGCTTTTTATCCTTTCAGGGTCGATAAATTAAGTACCAGTGAAACATTGGGATCGATATAATCGATTAGTCTCTTCCCTCCACATATTATTATTATTATTATTATTATTATTATTATTATTATTATTACGTCGAGCTGGAAGAATCGTTATCACGCCGGATAAAATTTTTAGCGACTTTTTGTTCGTCTTCATATTTCTGAGTTCAAATGCTGCCTTTCTTCATTTACCATTCACCCTTTCGGGATCGATAAAATAAGATCCAACTGAACATTGGGGGTCAATGTTCTTGCTGATGTTGTACAAAAATTTGAAATCATTATTAGTAATATCATCATTATTAGCATCATCAGCATCACCTACATCATCAACATCATTATCATCACTATAATTATTATTTCACCTCTCCTCTTACCCATCATCATAAATCTCATCATAATTATCGACTTCATGAAAATCGAGTACACCACCACCACCACCATATTCATCATCATCATCGTCGTCATCATCACCATCATCATCAACCTCATCACCTTCATTATCATCATCGTCTTTGTCATCATCATCATCATCATCATCGTCTTTGGCGTCATTATCAGCCCCATTAGACATTACTCTCTACAAATAGCGAAGTCATTAAAATGTTTCCTGTCAATTCTCTCGTACTCATCATAAGAACATTAGTACCATTGTTGTTGCTATTGTTCGTGTCTTCATTACTACCGTTGCTGCTCCTACTGCTGCCCCTACTGCTGCTGCTACTGTTGTTGTTGTTGCTGTGGCGGCTGCAACAGCATTTATTGTTGCAATTCTAAGTAAATCTATTTTTGTTCTTCATATTAGCGATATTGTTGCGAATTTATACTCGAAAAGATAATGCTGGCATGGTTGAACGGTTGACTGATTACTTCGCAATTATGTGGTTCCGCGTTCAATCCCAAACCGTGCGGTACCTTGGATTAGTATCTTCTGCAATAGCTTCGAGTTACATCTGTAGGACACACCACTTGTATGGAAACCAATCAGATAGACTGTACCTGTAATTAAAGGTGGAGCCAGTCTTGCCATACGTAGGGTAATGGGACAAAGCTGGTTCTTGTGGCATTAAAAAAAAAATGATGATGATGATGATGATGATGATGATGATGATGATGATGATGATAATGATGATGATGATGATAGGGAGTTTATATTTTAAAGTTTATATTTAAGATTATGATGACGATGAAAGGGAGGGTTTTGGCTATCATTTCATTGGCTCAAAATGTTAGTATGTCGAGGTGACATAAGCCTAAACCTCGTCATTGCGTAGATGTCTTATTTATTCAGCACTGATCGTCATTTATTTCAATGTAAATTTACAACAGCACTTCATGCATATAGCGGTTTCAAATTTTGGCACAAGGCCAGCAATTTCGGAGAGCGGGTAAGTCGACTACATTGACAACGGTGGTTGACTGGTACTCATTTATCAACCTCGAAATAAGGAAAGGCAAATGATGAAAGGCGCCATTTGATCTCAAAAGCCGGACGAAACGTCGCTAACCATTTTGCCACTTTGCCACCTTATTTCATATAAATAATAAATGACGTAAGCAACAGCAACAAAAACAATAGCACAAACAATAACAACAACAATAAAACACAATAACAATGACAAACTGAGTGTCTCTAAGAATTGTGTTTAAGATGGAAGATCCTGAGGAATACTCAGCCCAATAAGGAGGAATTCCATGGATGTTGTCATTACCATCTTTTCTCTTATTGAAGACTAGGTCGGGGTTGAAGCTTCCAGTGTAATTATTGGGGTTCTGTTCTGGACAAAATGCACCCAAGACAACATTAAATAATATGACTTTCAATTCTTTGCGCGAGAGCGATACATTTGAGGTCTGTTCTGTTAACTCATTAAGTGAGTATTTCCAGTTGATGGAACAAGAATACTCCTCATCGAAGCTGAGGGACGATCGTATTAATTATCCCTTACGTTTACAACGAGAACGATTCGCAGAAGATACAGCGGAAGTGTGAAAAAAATATTGGTTTTTAATTTTGGTACAAGACCAGGAATTCCGGTGGAGGGGGCAAGTCGTTTACATCGAGCCCAATGCTTAGCTGGTACTTATTTTATCGGCACCAAAAGGAATGAAAGGCAAAGTCAACCTATGTAGAATCTGAACTGAGAACGTAAAGACGGACAAAACGCCGTTAAGCTTTGGTCCGGCGAGCAAACGACTCTCCCAGCTGGCCGCCTTGAGTGTGTGAATAATATTGAAAGATGAGTGTAGATTTCCTTGGCAACTGTTTCTAGGGACTTACTTTTCGGGACCATCATTACGAAGCAGGCTTCTGTCGGCAATGACGTTTTCTTCAATATATGTTCAGTTGTGTTGCCGTAAATGAAATTAAGTCGCCATTATATTGCTGTCAGAAATACTGCTTGTGAATTCCAAAGCGAACGCCTTTTTGTTAAGATGGCACACAGCTATTTCGAGAAATCTCAACACAAATGGTAAAGCGCCAGTTCCATTTGGTCTTCATACTGTTTAAGAAAAAGAATTTGAAAACCAAAGGAAAAAGAAACGAAAAACAATAAATAGCAAAAAGAAGAATGATAAATAATAAAAAGAAGAAACACAAATGGATATATTAAAAAAAAATAGCTACGAAGAAAAAAAAAGTAAGAAAATATTATGAGAAGACAAGTGAAGATGAATGGAAGAAATTAAGAGAACATCTTGTGTGAGTGAATGTGTCGAGTGATTTAAAGAGAGAATATAGAGAAATTGTTAGACATGAAGTTGGGCCATGCATGGAGGAGGTTGTTACAATAAATTTTTATATCAACCATTGATTTCACGTACGATTTATGCATAATTATATAACTTACTGTGATAATCCTTTTGTAAATGTGTCTTGCTTCCATCTTGCCTACTTACTTTCACTCAATTTCTCTCTCCCTCTCGCAATCTCTATCTATCTATCTATCTATCTATCTATCTATCTATCTATCTATCTATCTATCTATCTATCTATCTATCTATTTCTCCCTCTTTCTTACATTCCTTCTCTAACGCTATTTTCTTTGTTTTTGTTTTTCTTATTTTTCACTACTTATTATCTTACTATCTCTTTACATACACACACACACATACACACACACACACACATAAATACATGCACATATGTACATATACATCCACATACATATACATACATATATGCATATATCTTATATAGACGTATACATAGATATATATATATATATATATATATATATATATATATATATATATATAAAATGAAAGAATGCAATATATATATATATATATATATATATATATATATATATATATATATATATATATATATAAAATGAAAGAATGCAATATATATATATATATATATATATATATATTGCATTCTTTCATTTTTTAAAATTTGTTTTGCTTTCTTTTTTCGGGGCATTTATGTTTTTGTTTTTCATAACTAATTCTCTTTTATATATTTTTCTCATATTTTTCTCTCGCTCGTTTTTCTAATTCTCTCCATCTTACTTTCTACTCTACATTTTTTTCTTCATTTTGTTTACTTATGCATTTATTTACTTATTTGTTTGTCTGTTTTTTTTTCGTTTCTTTTTCCCTCTCTATCTCCTTCGCGTTGTTTCCTTTTCCCCCTTTTTCCATACTTTCTACAAACATAGATTACTATGAAGAGAATTTAATAGAGATAAACCGGGATTTGTGTGTGTGTGTGTGCGTGTGTGTTTGTGTGTGCGTGTGTGTGTGTAGGCATATATGTATATAGGGAAATTGCTAGATACATAAATACAGGATTATTCTCATATGTATCTATATATATGTATATATATTAATATATACACACATACACACATACATGCATACATGCATGCCTACACACACACAAAAGAAGAGAGACAAAGATAAAGAAATAAAGAGATAGTTAAATGCATTTTCACAAGTATACACTTATACCTGTATATGTATGTATGCATGTATCTACGTATGTCTGTCTGTATGTATGTATGTATTACGTATGTATGGATGTATATATGTAAGAATGTATGTAGATAGACAGATAGCTAGATAGATAGATAGATAGATAGATAGATAGATAGAATGAATGAGAACATGTTTAACATTCCGTCTTGCTTGGAACAGCAGCGAAAGATTTCGTTAAATGATGTCCTAACGTATTTGGAACAAGCGATCCATCGAATATATTACAGATTGAAATCATTGGTGACGATCATCGATGGAACACCATTAATGATTAATTTACATGGTTTATGCTAATTAGTGGATGGCCTTGTGCAAGCTAACGAAGGAAACTCTACATGATAACCTCAACAACTAGAAATATCAACTAAATCTCGCTCAAAACACATAGTAGCTATAAAAGAAACGGGCACAGACACATTAAAAAGTGACGAAAGAAACGGGTTGGCTAATATTTTCTCCGAGATTGGTCAAGTGATGAAGGCACGCATTATGTATACTTGCATAAGTGTGTGTGTATCCACACACACATACATGTGGGTTGTTAATTAATAAACCTCTCCACACCATTGTTAGATATCCGCTACATGAAGCCATGGTGTCCAGAAGAGCAAGGATTCGTTGCAAAGTTTTGTAGTAGCAAGT
>NC_142934.1:1097532-1102532 GCF_046866305.1 Octopus bimaculoides | reverse complement strand
CTCCAAGAAATTGTGAGTAGAGGAAATGGATATATAGATGGGGATATACATCCTTATCTATATATATGTGTGTGTGTGTTTGTGTGGGGAGGCGCTTGTGTATATGTGTGTGTGGGTGTGTATGTGTGTGAAGGCGCGTGGCTTAGTTGTTAGGGCATTCGCCTCACGATCGGATAATCTTGAGTTCAGTTACCAGCGGCACGTTGCGTCCTTAAGCACGACACTTTATTTCCCGTTGCTCCAGTCCACTCAGCTGACAAAAATGAGTAGCACCTGTAATTCAGATGGTCAGCCTTGCCCTTCTCTGTGTCACGTTGAATCTCCCTGAGAATTACTTTCAGGCTACGCGCGTCTATGGAGTGCTCAGTTACTTGCACGATAATTTCACGAGCAGGCTGTTCCGTTGATTGGATCAACTGGTGCACCTGTCATCGTAACCGAAAGATTGCCACGGCGATATATATATATATATATATATATATATATATATATATATATATATATATATATATATATATATGCGAAGGCGTAATAGTGTTTCCCAACCACATGCTACCTGTTAGAGACACAATGAGTAGCACTTTGGGCAAGTGTGCTCTGCTATAGATTCCGGCCGATCAAGTGAATTTTGTAGGCGGAAACTGAAAGAAGTCTATATGTGTGTGTACGCGTTAGCGTGCGTGTGTCTTTAGCCCTGATGTAACTTCCATTATGCAACATACCGGTCTTCGGTCTCGTGGTTTTCTAAACAATGATGTCCAAATAATTAGGTATTCTTGGACTAATATCGAATTGTGATGCCTCGCAGAGCTGCAGATCACTAACTTTAGGAATTCCACTGACTGTGGTGAGACTATATTTTCTGCAAAGGATTCTATCCAATATCACTTTCACACTCGATATGATAACAGTGAGTTGATATACTTGCGTAAACTTCATATTACAGCGGAAACTGCCTGAAATCACAGGATATCAAATGTTTTCATATATTCTGAAAATGTATCGTATAAGCTACGGAGTCTCGATAAGAATAGCATCGGTTAATGATGTTGGCACTCAACCAACTTTATTACTTTTACCTATGGTAAGATAGATAGATAGATAGATAGATAGATATAGATGTGTGTGTATATTTACGTATGAATGTATGTGTATATACATAGGTATACATATATGTATGTCTGCATGTACGTATGTATATATGCATGCATGTATCTAGGAAATATGTGTATATATATAAACCTATGCATGTATTTGTATATGTATGTATGTCATAGATAGATAGATAGATAGAGAGAGAGAGAGAGAGTCATCTTCCTCAAGCTGTTATCATAGGTGAAACTCAGACATAATGAGCGCTTTCTATAGCTTAATTTCACGTATCTCACCAATGTTATGTGTATGCATGCGAACGCGCGATCGTGTGCTTGTTTGTGTGTGTTTGAGAGTTTGGGTACACAGAAGCAGAACATTTCCCATTCTATGAACTCAAAGAACCGTTCGGCGATGATAAATTCAATCATATATGTGTATATATATATATATTCCCTTCCCGAGCGTCTAGTAACACAATCTGTATCACATCCTCACGTTGTTGTTTTTTGCTGTTGTTGTTTTTTTTTGTCGTTTTACTTTTTTGAACCTATATATATATATATATATATATATATATATATATACACCCCGTTGACAGGCCGCTGGTATTTATAGAACGTTAAACACTTTCGGTATGCAAATTAGGGACTGCATAGAGTAACTGTTTCATTCGTTGAGTATATAAACAGTGTTTACAATAAATCTATGAATCTATGAAGCTTTTTATTTCCAACTCAGATTACAAGTAAACCATTTCTTCCTAAAGACATCCGTGGGAAATTCTTTCACCTAAAAAAAAAAAACAAAAGAAAGAAAGAGGCCTTTGTGAGTTTGAGGCTGGAATTGTTTTGTTTTGAATATATCCGAGTATTTTATTCTCTCTCATTTCTTGAAGTAGTAAATATATTTTTCCTACAGATTTGAAAGCTCACTTCGTTTAGAAAATTTGCAAAAAAAAAAAAAGACAAAAATAAATAAATCAATTCAAAAACAAGCAAATTATGATAAGTTTAATCAAGTTAATGTTTTATTCGTCTGCATATACACGTTAAATACGTTTCGACCAATAAGGTCATCGTCAGTGCATTCATATTTCTGATGGAAATTCATGTGAGAATTTTAATAAATATCTAATATATAAGTCTATATATAAGTTTATATATATATATATATATATATATATATATGTATATATATATATATATATACACGCACGCACACATGCACGAACACGCACACATGCGCGCACACACACACACACACACACGCACAAGCATACACATAGATTAACCGTGTAGATTTGTACACATCGGTACTGTTCAGTTGAGGATTAGAAATCAGATAATGGCGTTCAGTTCAAACTTTGAACCGAAATATAATTCTCTGGTGAACTCGGATTGCCTTTTAGGCAAAAAGAGTGGAAAATAAATATATTATTGTTTTGCGTTGTGTTTACCTCTACCCACAACCTGTAACTATAAATGGCAATATTTTAAAGAAAATACTATTGATACATACTTCGATCTAGACACCAGCACCTGATTTCTATTCTCAATTGAACGTTATCGATACGTATGAACATGTTGTGTGTGTTTATATATATATATATATGAGATAGACAATATGAAATGATTTTATGAATTTCGTTATAAAGACAAGCCGCACTTCTTGTACCCTCGGACATCGAAGTATATCTACTGAGATGAATACAAATTTAGTTAGATTAATGTCATCATTATTTAACGATTTTGCAGATTTTCTTTTTAATTCTGTACCGGAAACTAACTTTAGCATTTTCAACGAAAATGAATATTTCTTCGGTACTAAAACAGCAAATATAAATACATGGGTGTGCATATAGACCTATTGCTATATTTCGGGACGGTCATTTTATTTTTGCTAAATAGACACACGCACTGTATATTCGTTCTTCACTTCAGATTTATTATTGTTTTTATAAATACGTCCTTTGTCTGAAAATCTTTTGTCACACAGCTTGTGACCACTTTAACTATTCTCTTTGCAAAACAAATACATAAATTTAACATACACACACACCCAAATATATATATGCGTGTGTGTGTGTTTGTGTGTGTATATATATGTGTATATGTATAGAGAGAGAGAGAAAATAAATTCCAAAGAGATTTTCGTGTTCTATATCCACAACTCTCGTACATTTATAAAAAGGGACAGAAAGAGTGGAGAGCGTTTCAATTGTTTCCTTCCTATCAAATTTACCCTGAAGAAGACATTCTATACAAAACGTTTCTACATTCAACTCTCACCAGCCATTTAACTCTACACTTCCTGTTGCTTTCCTCGATACATACGTGTGTGTGTGTGTGTGTGTGTGTGTGTGTGTGTGTGTTTGTGTATGTGAATGCCAGCCGCCATAAGATTCCTTTTTCAATAACGGTTGTGTCAACAGTCTGCTCGAGTAAAGGTGAAAAGAACGCTGTGCTGATGACACGTATTCAGGCAGAAACACCAGTTCACAGCTAACTTCATTATTCCTTAAGATAACAGATATTGATCTTAGTAATGGAATGTTAATTTAGGAGATTGACTACTGCTTGTGATTATCTCCCCTTCATCTTTGGAGCCAATCGCAATTACGTCTGAGTGTGTCTTTACCTTCTGTACAATCGGAGACAGCGACGACAAAGCAAGAATTTATCTTATACGTCATTTAAAATTATTCAGTTTCGTTAGGCCACGTCAATGGGAGTTATAAATAATATATATATCATTACATCATTTTTATATCAAGTTGTTAAAACATGAATATACAAATACCGGTCCGTTATTTTATGTATGATATATGTATGTGGAAGTGGTGGTGGTGATGGTTGTGTTGGCACTGGCAGTGGTGTGGTGATGCCGGGTGGTAGTGAAGGTGGTGGCGGTAACGTTTATCGTGGTGATGTTGCTAATGGCGATGGCAGTGATCGAGGAGAGGTATTGCTGATGGCGATGATGACGATGATGATGATGCTGAGGAAGACGATGATGATGATGACGATGACGATGACGATGATGATAATGATGATGATGACGACGACAACGACCACGAAGGTGATATTAATGAAATTAAATATGTGTAAAATGGGCGAGCGGTGAAGTTGTGTGAGCGACATAAGCCGCGCTGGCTGTGACGCCGCTTCTTGAATTCATCATCAAACCACATTTATATTATCACTTGTTAATTAATACTGTAACCAAGTTGATTCACCTTCTTCAAAGACCACCTGATGAAACCAATTAGATTTCGCGACGAAACCGCTCTTTTAAAACATCGCAATCATTCGCCGACGCCGTCTTTAACTATTTCATAGTAAAATCTATAGAACAATGCTGTATCTATAGAACATAAGTTTAAGTTATCCTCTAGAAAGACACCCCCGGGGGAATATTGAAATGGACAACAGGAAATATGAATTCTCTTTCAATGATAGATAATCATTTCGGATCAAAGACGTCGTTCGTCAGCAATACACGTAAATTATTTGCATCTTTGGTAATCAGGGCCATTGCACTACACAGATAAATATTCTTCGCCTTGTTTACTCTCTCTCTGAAAAGCTAATTGAGCGAATTTCAGGATAATGTGAAGCCAGATAACGCTTAGTTAGGCCTTGAGTAAATTGATTGAGTTATGGTATCGGTGCTAGAACAGGAAATATCGATTACTCGGATGGTTTGCATGGAAACGATTGACTTGTTAATGTAGTCACTTCTGGTGAAATATTTACTGCTTCTTGTCAATGATCTGATGATGGAGTCGGAGACGTAACTTAACGTTTATAGCCTGCTGACCGCACATGTAGCAGAGTTCACTGCACTTAGCTTGGTCATTTCATTAACGGAAATACGCTTACACATTCTTCAGACCTTCTCTCTGT
>NC_142934.1:1080032-1085032 GCF_046866305.1 Octopus bimaculoides | reverse complement strand
GTTTTTATGTATTTATTGATGTGTGAGCGTGTACATGCATTTTATTATGATTACGTATGACTGCACACATCCTCCGAGTAACGTGCTGTATCATTTACACACATACACACACACACGTTGAGTTCCGAGCAAAAACTCGTATCATTTTCCATATATATAACATGATAAAATTCCAGGTATTCGAAACCATACATTAGTACCTATTATCTCTAAATCCATTCCAAATTCTTCACACTTATTCCTATTCTCTTTTCATTCGCGCAGACATTTCCTAATTTCTTTATATTCTAAGTTTCTATCCATGCATTCCATGTCAAAAACATTAAGGAACCAACTAATTGGCCATTATGCACCGAGTTCTGCCGGAATCGATTTTGATTTTGGCATCTACACATGCAGACACTCTTTGAGAAGTACACATCCTTATATATATATATGTCTGTAATTTTGAATGTGTTTATACGTATGGTCCTAAGTGTAACTAGTATACGTATGTCTACAGGTATGTGTGAATTTGTAGCTAAATATATATATATATATATATATATATATATATATATATATATATATGTATATGTAATATACATACATACATGCATACATACGTACCTACGTACCTACCTACATTACAAGAGTTAATAATGTATGCACATTACAAACCGATTTCCTTCTGAAACTAAAAGTCATTGATCTCTCATTGAAGTTTGTGATCTTTAAAGAAGGAAACAAACCCGTAAGTGTTTGTCGCTGTATTACGTCAGCAGGATGAAAGGAAGATTCGAGCCTTGAGGCGTTGGGTTCCTCTCACAACTTACACTGACCCTGCCAGCTCTTTCTCCGAAGATTTATTACTGCTACCAACGCACCGCCAAAATGAATGACACGATTCTTACTAGACAAAAATGTGCCGCCAAGGAAGGGATAGATAAAGGAAAACGCAGCAGAATTTGGTGAAGGAATAATTTATTGCAATCATTTGCATTGTGCCCCAGATGCCCGTCTTGTAACGAAACATCTTAGAGTCTGTTTAGTTCGAAGACCTAACTGCACTAAAACATTTGTCTTGAAGTTATTTATAACTTCACCGTATAAACGCACATCGAAAACCTCACTGACACGACATCACTCTAAAATTGCCCACGGGCATTTGGTGTAGTGGTTAAGATTCCGAGTTCGATTCCAAGCAGTAAATAATAATAATAAAAATAATAATAATAATAATAATAATAATAATAATAATAATAATAATAATAATAATAATAATAATAATAAAAACAACATCGAAAAATATCTTAGGAATGAGAATCCAGGTTCGAAATTTCCCCAAGGAAGGCTGGAGGGTATATCAGCCGAAACGTTGTGTTAACAAATGAGGACACATATCCGTCAAATGTAAATAATGTAATTAATGTAAATGTATATAAATACATATATACACCTTAGGTACATACGTACACAATTACACACACACACTAAAACATACTTATATGTATATAGTATTTGCGTCATAAAAATATAGAGACTTCGAGAGAAGTGAAATAATTCGTTTTTAAGAGTGGAACTCGAAGTAGATAAAGCTATAAATACTATCGAGAAAATATTGAATTAAGGACCTCTTTGAATGGATAAAGTCAAAGACTGTCTGTGGAACTTGGAACTCGATAAAGTCAAAGACTTGCATAGTCAGGATCACGAAGATTTGTAGAAGATTGCATTCAAATCTTGTGTCAATTGATATGTATCTGTATGTATGTATCTAATGATATATATCTGTGACTGGATGGGGCACCTTTTCTGTTGTTCCCACGAAAGAGGGACAGGCAGGCAGACACAGAGAAGGCAAAAGATTGCTGAAATAACTTGGTTCAGTGGGGAGGCCTTTAAAATTATAGTCCTGTTATATTATAATCATTATTAAGAAAAAATTCCACCTGATTTCGATATCAAATACAGAATTGTCCTGTCTGTCGACACAATTCCTTGCTTGTTATTTACGTCTCATCATTTATAAAACATTTCAAAATAAACAATAGCAGGAAGAATACGTAGACGATGTCGAGAGGCGATTCTTGTAAAGAAAACCGAAATTATGAAAGATTGCATCGATTGCAAATTAGAAGGATAAATGAGGAATTTATATATATCAAAATATTCTGGATTTACCAAACAGAAAAGAAAAAAAAACCAAAGTATTCTAGACTGCCTAAATGAAGTAAATCTTTGAATAGTGTTGAGGTAGTTAACGATATATAAAACACTGTATTAATATGATCTATTACATTGTGGCTTTCAGTCTAAACCTATTGTCTGCTATGTTTAATAGCCAGTTCCAGTAAGCAGCTCTGGCCGAACGAGATGCTCAATTTGACATTTGTATGTGTGAAATTATGGTTTGGATGGCATAGGCTAGTTGATGGAACCCAGATTCAGTAGTATTTCTATGAGAGATAATTTCCGGTTAACTTAATATATATTTTATGGTAGTGACCTCAGGTGAAAAATTATTCGTCTTCAGAGCTGTAACCAATTATATTGCCAGTTGCTGATCATGGCCGTTCTTCGAGTACGGAAACAAGTCATAACATTCCATTCAGCTTGTCACACATTCAACCGGCAAAATGGACGCTTTTATATACACACTTCGCGCACGCTCATACGCATATAGCTACAGCCATACACACAGAGACATAATACATACACACGCCCCCATATATAAATACATATATGTATGTGTGTATATATATATATATATATATATATATATATATATATATATATATATATATATATATATGAATATATGCATATATATATACATATATATGAGCGTATATGTGTATATATATACATGTATATGTGTGTATATACGAACATTCATTAATACACATACAGACATGATCACATAATGTATACGCATCCTCTCTGCGTCTGTCTTTCTCACTCTCTCCTCATTTGTGTGTGTATTTATACATATGTGTATATATATATACTCATATACATACATACATATATATATATATATATATATATATATATACGTATAGATAGATAGATAGATAGATAGATAGATACTTTATTCATGTGTGCGTGTGTGAGCGTGTGTGTGCATGCATGTTTGTGTAAACACACGCAGAGACTGGCGTATACACAAAGGGAACTCGCTCGCTCATGCATATATATATACAAACTGGTCCGCACTCACGCACGCATAGACACGTTCACATATATATGTGCATAAATGTATATATATATATATATATATATATATATATATATATATATATATATATATGTATATATACAGAGAGAGAGAGAGAGAGAGAGAGAGAGAGAGAGAAAGAAACAGACAGACAGACAGACAGACAGACAGACAGACAGATGTTTGTGCGTGTGTGTGTGTGTGTGTGGATATGCGAGTATGTTTCTTTGTGTAATGGATGCACACGTGTATAAGTGTGCACCAGAAGCGAATGCATCTTTGCAGGTTAATGTGCATCTGCCTGTAAGTCAACGTGCCTAGAAATGTATGTGTGTATATATATATATATATATATATATATATATATATAAATATATATATATATCAATGAATGAATAAATGAAACAATATATATGTATGCATAAAACTTTGTATGTAGTTAATCGTATAAGGGTGTATAGGTGTGTATATGAAAGAGTATATGTATATATGTACATACGTTTGATTGTGTGTTTATACATGTATATATATGTATATAAGCATAAACACATACTTATATGCGTACCTGTATATAGCATTGTATAAAAGCGGGGAGCAAGGAGGCAAAGTCATTCTCCATTTCAGCTTCAACAAGGAATGGAAATCTTTTCAGATTCCAAACCAGATAACGTCGCAATAACTTTATCAACTGCAACCATTTCCTTTTTATTCCTCCAACATCCATTCACTTCTTCAAAGTCTTTCAATAGAAATCTCTCTCTCTCTTTCCCTCTTTCTCTGTCTCTTCTCTCTTTCTCTCTCTCTATTTCTCTCTCTTTCTCTTTCTCTCTCCTTCTATTCCTCACCCACGCTCCCGTCTTTCTCTCTACCTTTCCTCACGCTTTTCATATTCCCTGTTTCATTTGCTCTATAAGTAAATTTCTCACCTATCTCTCTCACCCTCTCTTTCTCTCTCTCTCTCTCTCTGTCTATATATGCATATGTGTGTGTGTGTGTGTGTGTGTGTGTGTATTCCCTCAACACATTTCCATGTTTCTATGCACTTCTGTTCTTTCTATTTGTATCTAACTCGATTCTCTATCCCACCCCATTTCTCTCCTTTTCTCTCACATATACATACATACACATACAACTTGCACATACACACACACACACCTACATGCATTTCTTGATACACCATACACACCATACCTCTGTCCACTACCGCCTGCTCTCTTTGTCTCTATCTCTCTTTCTCTCTCACTGCTTATGTGTGTTTATGTGTGTGTCTGACATGCACTCACAGTCCCACATCAACACACACACACACACACACACACATTATCAATCGATTGATAACGATCTTAAAGATGAAGTTATCACTCTAAGTTGTCTATCACCAACCACACCATTCTGTCGAGTTTCATGTGTTAAAGTGAAACATGAATATAAGGAAACAAACATTGACTTGATTTTACATTCAGTGACAGTCCTAGCACGTAACCTGGTTTCATCTCTCCCCCACCCTCTCCCCCATACCTGATACAGATAGAAGTCTCCATGCAGATACAGATGTAGAGTGATGAGATATCACCTGGTGTAACGACCCTTAATCTGATACTCAGGTGCTTGACAGGTAACATACTGCCTTCATTTACCACCTCAGTCTAATACTTTGGTCGTACAGGAGTAACATATACATATAATTCCAATAACTTGATATCTAGATGTTAGAGGGGTCACATTAGACATGGTTTAATATCCCCTAATCTAATATTTGTGTCTGGAAGTAGTAATACACCAAATCCTTAATATTCCAACC
>NC_142934.1:1065032-1072532 GCF_046866305.1 Octopus bimaculoides | reverse complement strand
CAGTCATGCACTGGGGGTCGATGTAATCGACTTACCCACTTCCCGGAACTTGCTTGCTTTGTGACAAAATTTGTAATCAATATTTCTGTTCGGACACATACTTGGTTGTATAACCTATTTTGACCAATCAGGATCGACATACCTTTTGAGTTGCCAGTATCCGGCTTTAGTCATTCAGCAATTACTTCTTGAACAAACTGATGTAAACCAAATCTACGTGAAACTAAAAAACAAAAACAAAAGAAAGAGTTAGCTCTCCAGTATTTTAGCTTCCCAACTAAAAATAGACGATATTTTTTATGACGTCATCGTGTGTAATTTCTTTTTTTACTTCCACGATTCACAAGGTAACCTCCATACTTAATACTGGTTAATCAATCCCTTGAAAATTAAAACGGGCATTGTTTGCAATCGAATTCCTCATAGCAAATTATCAGGAAAATCAGGAGTACTACGAGATTAGCACAATAGAACCGCAATATTTCCGTCATTAAGAGTCTTCACATTATCGAAAACGGATCTACCTGCTGATTAGCAGGAATCAGTATAGAGGCCATTTAGAAATCTCTCTCTAAATTTCATCTTATGTTAACCCTGGAGTTCAGGAAAGAATATGCCACAATTAGCCTTCAAGGCTCCACGTAAATAATGATCGATAAGAAATCAATTTTATGCCATAACGGTTCTAATTAAGACAAAATGTGTTGATCTTTCTTTTGATGACTCTACGAGGAATTATAATCGAGCTGAGGTGAACAACGCTATGCTAGTGTTAATTCTTCTTCTCGTTAGGAAATGTACCGCTTTTTATAATTCTGGATTGCACAGAGATGATGGTTTAGCAACGTCAAACATCTTGAATCGATAACAAGCTGATTACTTAATTTTCAATAGTATTTATCATCCCATTACATTCTGATCAGAAGGTACCTTAAGCTCTTAAATCCACTGCCTCCTATTGCACCATCCTATGGGTTGTGGATTTCCCTGATCCATCCCCCACCAGGAAACAAATATGTCTTCTACTGACCCTCGTAGTCTGAGAAAGCCATAAATATGTTGTAGCAAACACGCATCGTTGAATCTGGTCAACGTATGAGGTCATTGGGTGAATGGAATTGTCAAAATACCGGTGGTATTTAATTATGACCCTTTCTAGTTTGAGTTCAATACCAAGTATTGATTAAGGTCAGTCATTGATGATTTATTATCGACTATTGATTAAAATAACTTATTGATTAAGATTATTTATTGGTTAATGTCAAATATTGTTTCTAATCAGGTATTGATTAAGGTCAGATATTGATTCAATTCATTTCTTGACTAAAGTTATATATTGATTAAAGTCAAATATTGATTAAAGTCAGGTGAGATATTGATTGTACTCAGGTGTTTTTTAACTCAGATTTTGCAGTATGTTATACCATAGCTGATTTCGAAGGAGCGAAGGAAAGTTAACAAAGCATTCAATACAGGAAACCCAAATCTAGAAATGATAATTGTGTATAAAGAGATTGGCCTACAGTCACGCTGCATGCTGTAACCGTAGACTTTCAAAGACAGCCTCGGTAAGAATTGTTTATAGTACCACACATACAGAGAAATCCTTCACAACGAATACTGTGCTTCCCTTTTACGCTAAGGAAAAGAGGAAATCCGAGCCTAGTTGAAGACTTAACAACGATTGGTTGGTCGACAATTTGGAATATTTTTGACTCGGCCTATTACTAATATATCGAATGGAATAGACATTAATGACACCTCCCGTGCTTGCCAACGCTAATTAATTCTTTAAATGCAATTTCTCCCTCTATCTTTGTATTCATTGACTCTCAAAGACAGCCACGGTAGTAACTGTTTATAATACCACAAATATGAAGAATCCTTTGCAGCGAATTTTATCCTTCTTCTCTTTTACCATGAATAATAGATGAATGCCGAGCCTAGTTGAATACCCAACAACGATTGGTTGGTCGATGAGTTGGAAGTTTCTTGCCTCGGCCAATATTTAATATATCAAATGAGATAAACATTAATGGCACCTCCCACTCCCACCTACGCTAACTAACCAATTCTTTAAATGCAATTTCTCCTACTATCTTCGTATTTCTGATCTCATCATCAAAATTTAATATGGAATGTAATCCCTGGCGTAAAAACTTCCATTATTTCAATCAGAATCATTTCTGGAAATCATGCTGAATGCCCTAGTTGATGTATTAATTAAATTTAATTTGGTAGTTTCTAAATAAAGTTGATATGTCAATTAGATAAGTTACATTTACAAGAATGAAAGTTCTATGAAACAGAAATTATAGAAATCTAAATTCTATAAATGATAGGAGCCACAGAATTACCTGATTATATTCTGAACACATTCCGGGAAAATGTATTTTAAATATTTTGATTGGCGTTCTAAATTTAAAGTCATTTAAAGATCGATAGATGATTGTGTTTGATTTCTGGCAAATGTTGTTTGCATGATCAGACAACTAAAACATGCCCGTATCTCAGACACTCCTAACTCGACAAACAAATATATTTTCCTGACAATTTTGCAATATTTCAGTGTGACAAGGCTGATGTAGATTGACACAGGTTTAACGTCACACTCTAAGATATATATGCTACATAAAGAGACATAGAGAGATAGAGAGAGAGAAAGAGAGATAGAGAGAGAGAGAAAGAGAGATAGAGATTGTTCACAGTTCGTCTTATGCACACATATATGTGTGCGTGTGTGTGTGTGTGGAGGCGCAATAGCCCAGTGGTTAGTGCATCAGACTTGTGGTCGTAGGATCGTGGTTTCGATTCCCAAACCGGGTGTTGTCAGTGTTTATTGAGTGAAAACACCTAAAGCTCCAAGAGTCTCTGGCATTGGGGTGGTGGCAAACCCTGCTGTACTCTTTCTCTCACTCTTTCTTCCTGTTTCTGTTGTACCTGTATTTCAAAGGGCTGACCTTGTCACACTCTGTGTCTCGCTGAATCAACCCGAAAACTACATTAGTATCATTGTATCTTTAATGACTTCATTAAAATATGGTCAAAATGTTTCATCCTTTTCATAGAAAATCGTAAGACACAGAAACACGTTCCGTCTTCTAGCATCAGAGACATTCCACTAAAGACACCCAAGAGTAACATGATGATGTTAAAATGGGTGACAGTCTAAGTCTACCAAGGACAAGAATGACCTCCCTAACAGGTTATCAAATTCTATCAGATTCTGCTCACTAGGATTTGGTCGACACAAGACTATAATAGAAGTCGTTTCTCTCAAAGTGCCGCTTAGCGCAATTGAACTCTAAACCACCTTATTGCAAAGCGACCTTCTTAACCATTTATCCATATATATACCAAATAGATAAATGATGGAAAATGAAACAAACGACATTATTTATTCAAAATCTCTACTATTGTTTCGACACACTTTGACACCTTTGGTACATTTGTGAGATGTTGTGTAATCGTTATCATCCATCTCGGGTGTAAAAATATACTTCCTCGAGGTTTCTTTAATAAGTCCTTCCTTAGACCCTACAGTTGTTTCCCTCAGTGTAAAAATGCATCTCCAAACTAATGTATCGTTTCCGCAGTTTACAGATAAAACTAAACCCATTGATATAGTGACGAAATAAAACTATAATAAAAATACAAAATGTATAAATAAATAGAAAAAGAAAGGATCATATCTACCTAAATATATCTTCTCCCTCATCTAACGACCACGTGACATCAGTCCTGCCACCACCTGATATTGTAGCCTCCAACATTTTAACTTTCAATTTTCTGACCTTTCACGCGGATGACCTCCTTAAGTGCGTAACCTTATATTTCTGTGAAATAATTTTATCAAATCCAAAGTCAAGGTTAAGGATTATCTCCACCACTAATCTCTCTTAATACCTACAAGATATTATACTTTCCGCACATAAGACAAGCAACACTACACCAAAACAATCAAATTCGCCAATGCGATCCCTAACACCAATATAAACAACACCAACTTCACCACTGCCACCACCTACACTCAATCACCACCACCGCTACCACTACCACCGTTACTATCACCATCATCACCAACTCTATAACAACTACAACCAGAACTACTGCTACACCTAACCCGACACGACAGCGTCCAAGACCGTTTGTACGCTGACACAAAGTAGCAACAACGACGCTATCAAAATATATAAATACCTAAAGAAGTATGGGTGTACACTAGTGTCACAATTTTTTATGCGTTTTGTCACCAACGATAAACAATATATACATGTGTATGCGTGATGTGTATGCGTGTGTGTGTGTGTGAGCTTCTGTCTTTGTGTGTAAATATATATACATATATAGATACATATATATATATATATATATATATATATATATATATATATATATATCTATATAAAATGTGTGTATATGCATTAATATATATATATATATATATATGCACGTGTATAGATAAATACATAGAAATACATATGTATGTACATGTATTTTTCTTTATCTCTCTCTCTGTATATATACATAGACATGATATATACGTGTATGGGGATGTATATATGTACATATGTATGTATGTATGTATATACTCGTATGTATGTATGTATGTGTGTGTGTATGTATGTATGTATGTATGTATGTATGTATGTATGTATGTATGTATATTTATAAAGTAAAATGTTTTTATCAGCCATTTATCTGTCTTCAGATAAAAGATCGACGATGATTTTCTTTCTCAATTGAAATAGATTGTGACAGAAAGCTTTTTAGAAATAAGTAGGAGAACGGTGGTGGAGGTGGGAACGGTTGGGTTGGAGGGAAGAAGAAACAACAGAAGTTATATCGGCACAAATCACTCAAGGAAATGTTTTGTGTGCTTTCAACTTGACGTATTCTTCACACCTCTGAACAAATACATAGAGCCGCAAAGATGCATGAACACACACACACACACACACACACACACACACACACACACACACACACACGTACTTCCAATCACACTTTCACACACATACACATGTGTTCGAATGCCTATACATGTGTATTTATATACCAGCATATATACATACGTACGTATATATATATATATATATATATATATATATATATACATGTATATATATATATATATATATATATATATATATATATATATATATATATATATATATATATAGTGAGAGAGAGGTAGGTAGGTAGGTAAGTAGATAGATATATTCACACATATAAGTATGCATATTAATATTTGTATATACATATATGCATACATATTCATATATGTATTTATGTATATGTGCATGTGTGTGTGTGTGTGTTTGTGTGTGTGTGTGTGTGTGTGTGTGTGTGTGTGTGTGTGTGTGTGTGTGTAAATACATACACGTTCATATATATATATATATATATATATATATATATATATATATATACTTATATATGTATGTATGTATGTATGTATGTATGTATGTATGTATGTATAGGTAAGTGTGTATATGAATACTGCAAGCTTAGGTGTTTGTGTGTGTTCTTAAGTGCATATGTATATATATATGTATATATATATATATATATATATATATATATATATATATATATAAAGATATATATATATTCTATGAATGTATCTATGTATTTATATGAATGAGTATGTATTTCAAATTGTCAGTATGTCACCATTGATATCTGCGAGTCTCACCAGGAAATATTCTCAGAATCATTTCAGATATCACATGACCAACAGCTAAAGTAGGTAATTAACGAATAATTACGCAATCTATCTTTGCTTGATTGCAAATGAAAATCTGGCAAACCGCCTTTTTTTTAGTGCTGTGAAAACATTCTTTTAATGATGCTAATAATTCTACTAGGAATAATAATAATAATGATAATAATAATAATAATAACAATAATTAAAACATAAAAATGAAAATAATATTTATATAGTATGATGCTATTAATAATGTTTATGGAAAAGAACATTGCTACTATTAAAAATAACAGTATTATCTGATTATTTGCCACACGAGTTAGAAACACCAAAGTACGTGTATTTGGTTTGTATGTTTGCGATGAAATTAATGAATCTGGAGATGCATTACCTACAACATGAAGAATATTCCAAAGATATTTGTGCATTTATTAGCATTGATTTGTTAGGGGAGAATCATTGCCCCTAATTCTCTACATTGGTCCTTAAACTGGTGCAAGGAACACCCGTAAATCAGTGGTGTGAAACAGAGCAATAGATTGTGTGTGCGTGTGTGAGTTTTTCTTTTTAGCAACGAACGAAAAGAAAACAAACATGTTTAACGCTTAAAAGGAAGGGAAAAGTTCTGATGTTTCAGATGTTGGTCCTTCATCAGTAAAAGAAAATAAAGAACGTAAAAAATAGAAACGCTGGGAAGGCGCGCGCACACACATTTGTAGGTGTTTATTTGTAAGTAGGTCCACATGTGTGTGCGTGGATATATACACATTCATACGCGTGATTTAATGGTTCGGATTTTCGAGATGCAAATGTCTGGTGTTTGATTCCTGAAGAAGGCGATGTGTCTTGTGTATCAGCAAAGTAATTCGTTTCGCGTTGTTTCAGTCAATGCAGTTGAGAATCAATGTAGACAAATGCATTGGCTGAAGAAGACCTATTTCCCTCCAGTTGTCAAATTCTCGATATTCTTTTAGGTTAAGAGAGCCAACATGATTTTATATAGGTCTGCTCGCGACGACATTTGAAGCCATTACCCATCCTATGGTCCATGTAGCCAAGTCATACTCGATTCTGTGTATGACAGCGTTGGTTTTATACACACACACACTCACACAAACACACATATCCATACATATTTATTTATACTTTCGCATATACTTTCGCATATAATTGCATACATATTGACATATTCGGAACGTAGGTGCATTAGGTTATATATATCCAGAAATTTATACAAAAATCTAGAACTACTAGCAAAAGAAGAGGAAAAGAGATTGATACATTTTCTCTAAACCCAATCAATTAGCGGCAAAGTGAAAATTTGTAAGAATTCCAGGGATTCTCCACCTGAGATTCTTGAAATGATTATATGAACACACTTGGTTGTATGCATCGGCATTTCAACAAATACACCAACTCGACCTCTATATATTTACACGCACCAGGAAATCTCTCAGCTAAAAATGTTTTGCCACCTTGTTAACAACCGGCTAAAATTCACCTAACAAAGTAAATAAATCTCAAAGAAAAACATACATAAATATAAGCATCAATTAATATAAATTCTTGTTAATCCATGTTACTACTAGTTTCAAAACTACTAAAAGTGTTGCGATCCAAAACTAAAAATTTTTATTGCGCAAGACAGGAAGGAATCATTACTCTTCTTTGCTGTATCCTCGTGAAAATGCATTTTACTTTAAAAAAAAAACCCAGTTTGCTGGGGCGTAACTCATGAATGAATGAAAGTGGTTTAGTTTATTTATAAAGGTATATTATAGTATATCAAT
>NC_142934.1:1045032-1060032 GCF_046866305.1 Octopus bimaculoides | reverse complement strand
CCAGGCGCAAATTCAGAGACGAGCAATGACTTTCGATACAACAAAAATACCTGAGTCTTATATCACATTATCTGAAATATATCTTAATATACCTTTCGACTTGCATACATACACACAAACACACACACATTCACACACACACACACACACACACACACACATACGCACACACACACACACAAGCACGCACACACACATACGCAGAGATCATACACGTGGTTTTCATAGACGTATACGTTTAGAAACGGCGTAACTTGCAGTTCTCGCTCTGATTTCTGTTGGTAGACTTCAAGCGGGAATATCGCAATGCTAAAACAAGTGTGACACACAATATTGACTTGTAAACTTTAATTTACTTGGTAGCATATCTCGGTAGCAAAATGATTTAAACTGTCCTTGCCAGCAGTTAATATATATATACATCATGCTTTTTCTAGAAGAGGTGTGATAATGAGTTCCAAGTTTCGGCCAACTTCTCATACTATCCGATGAGAGCCGAAAGATATGTATACACACACACACTGGACAGTATGAAAAGGCTGCATATATGTGGTGGGAGTATGTGTGTGTGTATGTGTGTATGTATGTATGTATGTGCGTATGTATGTACGTACGTATGTATGTACGTACGTATGTATGTACGTACGTATCTATGTACGTACGCATGTATGTATGACTAGTACAATATGTGGACTCGGAGAATCATGTGACTGTACCAGAAATCTCTTACAGACTCTGATGTCATTCCACATGTCAATCAATTACAAAGAAGTGTAAACAAAAGTTGAAGAAACTGACGTGTATATATATATATATATATATATATATATATATATATATATGTATGTATGTATGTATGTATTTGTGTGTGTGTGTGTGTAATTTCTATACACATTCATGCATACTACAATGCAAACATCGGAACTCTTCATGGAAAATATTTTGTTTTACTGTACGTAATTGGATTTATTTTCCGCGTATCATTCAGGTTAAATTACATTATGTATTGATATGTTATCGATCTCAAATTTGAACGATTGATATTCTATTGAATCCTTTCCTAAAGACGTACTCGCAGAAATATTTGCGTTATATGAACAGGGTATTTCTTCGGATCGTTAATGCTTGTATACATACATACATACATACATAATTACATACATACACACACACATGCATGATGCATGCATACATACATACATATAGTCTTAAAAAAACAATATTATTGCCAGAGACTTCGAAGTTTTGCCCAGTTGAGCCATTGTCGGGAAGTCAGAAACTGCCAAGTCCCTGTCAATAATATTCTTGTCTAAGAATAATAAATAAATTAGTACTCTACAATATTATAGAACAACCATTACATTAATGAAGAATTGTTTTTATTGTAATTGAACAAACATTAACAAACACACATATATAACTATATATATATATATATAATTATATGTGTGTGTATGTATCTGGGTGTATATATATATATATATATATATATATATATGTACACACACACACATCTGTGTATATATATATATATATATATATATATATATATATATATATATATATATATATATATGTATGTATGTATGTATGTATTTATGTATATGCATATCGTTATAAAAGGGGAGACTATAAAAAGGAATAATTGTAAAAGAACGTTCGAATGATTTGATATTATTTTTTAATGAGATTTATCGCATAAAATAGCCGTAAGTACAGTGGAAATATCAAATTTATCACACAGATAAACAATAAAAAAATTCATATGTACTTATATTAGTTTATGTCCACGCGTATGCATGTATGCATAATATATATATATATATATATATATATATATATATATATATATATATATATATATATATAAATATATATGCGTGTGTGTGTGTGTGTGTGTGTGTGTGTGTATGTGTGTGTGTGCATGTGAGTGTGTGTGTGTATTTATGTAGTGATATCTATGAAAATTATATATTTATTGATGTTAGTTTAACTTAACGTATATAATTATGTTGTCATATAGGCATACTACTTTTATATCAACATACACACATATACCTGTTTATCTACACGCACAAACATACATATACATATAAACATAAATGCATTTATATATATCCATATATATATATATATATACACATTCATATTCCAATATATATATATATATATATATAGTATTCAGATAATTAAATATATCCATTCATCTATAAATATATATATACATACACACACATATCACATATATGTATGTATCCATATGTATGTGTGCGTATGTATGTGTATATATAAATATATATATATATATATATATATATATATATATGAATTTGGGTGACTGTGTGTGTGTAGTAGGAGGGAGAGTAGGTGAAAGAAGGTGTGTATAACTAAACAGTTTGAGGGTTTGTAATGAGAAACGTAATTTCCGGTCGCATTCTAATTTCCTGTCCAAAAATCTGACTGAATATAAAACAGCTATCTTGCGACATAATCCATTATATCTTCTTTGAAACCTAACACTTAATCTCTGCTTCTTTCTCTCACACTTTCGCTCTTCTTACTCCTCCTAAGTTTTTTTTTTTTATATGTTTGTGTGTTTATTTTTTTCTTGGTTCATCAGTTATTGTTGTTAATGGTTGTTTTTTTTATATATTGTTCTCCTCGTTGTTGTTGTTGTTAGTAACTACAATTCACTTTTTTATGTATATTTAGTTATTATTTTTTATAAAGTTATATTATATTCGTTTCTAATTTTCTTTACAAATCTCGTTGTTGTAATTTTACTATAAATTCATTCCTTTGAAATTTTCATTGTCGTTCTTCTTGTTATTAACATTTTGCCGTTGTTGTTGCTGTTATTATTTTTCATATTACTATTATTACTACCATCGTGCATTTTGTTACTATATTTTATAATTATTATTATTATTATTATTATTATTATTATTATTATTATTGCTGCACCTCTGAAGAGTGTGTGTTTAATGTATAATATGCGTATGTATAATGTATATATGTGTGTTTCTATGTGTTTCTATGTATGCGTTAGTATATATGTGTGTAGGCGTGTGTGTTTGAGCTTGTGGGTGTTTACTTTTTGTCTTCTAGACTAGTGTTAAATTTCCAAACAACTTACAGTTCGGAACAAACCGTAGACAAATCTTTAGAAAACGAAGAAGATTGATGACAACGACAAGAAATGAAGAATTATGAAGTATAAGAAAAAAGTAACAAAAAATAATAATAATAAAAAAAAACAAAATGAAAACGTATTAATCATAAAAATATTGCGAAAACTCATCAAAACAACTCATCAGCAAAGCTCACAAAACTAAACACATAACATGTACACGTGAGCATACACGCACACATATGCATATATACATGCATACACACATAAATATATATATACACACACACACATATGTATACACACACACACACACATACATATATATATATATATATATATATATATATATATATATATATATATATATATATGAGTGTGTTTAGGGAAAGTAAGGAGGAAATGAAGAATGGTAAAAGCTAACAGTAAAATTTGGCAGATATTCTGTTAAACAGGACGTAATTTTCGATAAGATGTAACATATTCGTTTCGTATTATAATTTCAATGCAGATATTTTTTGTAATATTTATAAAAAAAAAAAATGACAGGTAGTCAAGATGAGGCTGTGTTTGAGTATTACAGAATGATTAAAGTAGGAGTACAGTGAGAGAAAGAGAGAGAGGGAGGAGGAGGAGAGAGAGTGAGAGAGAGAGAAAGAGATGGAGCATGTACTGGGGGAAGATTATCGGGGGTGGGGCTGCGTATATAAGCATATATGTGTGCGTACGTTGATGTGGAGTTTGTGAGTGTGCGTACATATAATAATGTGTGTATGTTTGTGCGTGTCTGTGTGTGACTACGTACGGAACGAGACCGCCCGTGCCATAACAGATGCATTACTGGATGCTCACTGGATCGCCTGAAGCACCCTGGGCCTCAAGGTTCCAGAAATCAGCGCGTGCTCGGCGGCCTTCCTCAATGATGCTCTTCGCAGGTACGAGTAAGATAAACAAGGGAGGAAGACCACCCGTGGGAAAATCTCGACCTTCTGCTTGCCCAGTCAAGACCGTCCCTATGAAGACCCCTGTCGACGAGAATAGAAACCCACTTTGAACGACACCCCTGCACACTTGTACACTACCCCACCCACAACACGAGAAGTGTCTGCAGACCTGTATGATGTTTCAAACTTGTTCCTTTTCCAAGCACTTTTCCATCTTTCTTTTCCTCACGTGACCATCTTTCTTTTCCTCACGTGACCATCTTTCTTTTCCTCACGCGACCATCTTTCTTTTCCTCACGTGACCATCTTTCTTTTCCTCACGTGACCATCTTTCTTTCCTTCACGGACCTTCCAAGGGCTGGACGTCCCTTATTTCTTTCTTATATCTTTTCTCTTTTCAACGAAAATATTTCTCTCAGCGTTCATTATTTTCCCCTCGTTCAGGTCTAACGATCCTCCATGTTTGTTTTTGTTCGATCTCCCTGTATATTTCCACTGTCCTGCTTTGGTTCCTAACTTTGACCCTCCATAAATCCAAAATTTTATTTTGGTATTTATGTGAGTAACTATCTTTGTTTTGTGAGTAACTGTCGTTGATTGCTTGAAATGGGGAGTAGATAGACAACTGACAACTGCTGAAAGGTCATTCTTTGTGTTACATGTCCATTTTTTTCTCTCGTTGATTGCGCATCTAACTCATTTGTTTTCGTATTTCATGTTGTTTATTGTTGGTAACGTCCTCTACCCATATATGCATGTGTGTGTGTGTGTGTGTGTGTGTGTGTGTGTGTGTGTGTGTGTGTGTGTGTATGTATATATATATGTATGTGTGCATGTATGTATGTTAATACGCATGTTTTTTGTGTGAATATACATGAATGGATGGTATGTGTGATGTTTGTTCTTCCTCAAGTTACAGGCACTCCCTATTGCTTCTAACACCATAAGAAATGTAGTAAAGCCAATTGATTCGCTTGCTGATAATCTGTGACTAACGACGCAATTTTTCAATAATTGCGATGCGAATTGAAGAAAGAAAGAAAGAAAGAAAGAAAGAGAGAAAGAAAGAAAGAAAGAAAGAAAGAAAGAAAGAAAGAAAGATGGCTTGGTGACTGAAGAAAATTTCCTCTATTTTGTTATCGAATCCTTTCAACAGAATAAAGTTTATTTTCAACTGGAGTTTGAAGTATTGACTGATAATGAGCGACGCTGAATCAGATTGAAGAGTCTTTTGTCTCTGACCCCTGGGTGAATACTTTTGTAGATTGTGTCTTCTGAGAATGAACCAGATTAATCTACTATTTACTATTTACCGTCATCTCAATGTACAGTTTTTGTATAACTAAAACGGATTCTTCTGGTGCCTATTGTTGATTGTTGAAAGATAGGTGTTAAGTATTGGTTGACCTCGCTCCGAGAGAGAACCGCATTGAACTGGTACCTGTTACTGACTGAGGAAATGATCAATGTAATGTGGTCTGAAACTAAACCAGAATTTCTCTGGTAAATATTAGCTGGCGGGTAGATGAACTGATTTTGTGAACTGTGGTCAAGGACTGAACCGCAGTGGTCTTGCATCTACTTCTAATTAGAGGACCGGGGTTCAAGATGGAATCAGATCTTTCTCATTTTTATTTGTGACGCAGAAGTGAAAATGTTGGCCCTGTTTAAAAAAAAATAACTGCCAGATTTTAGTGTTAAGCTAAGCATATTTTTTTTTCTCTCTTAAACATCTGAACTACATTCCTTTGGGACTTATTCCTGAGATTCAAGCAAATAAGGAGTCGATAGACTAAAGTGATTTGTCTTGAAACTATAAATAGCGATAACAGCAGCAGTAGCAGCAGCAATAACTGTTGATCTTATCTAACCAGACATCTCAGACCAATTGTTTGAAAATAACCATAACTATACATATATGTACGTGTGTGTGTGTGTGTGTGTGCTGGGGGTGGGAGTGTGGATGCATAAGAAGCTTGTTTCGAAACCACATGGTTCCGAGTTCAGTCTCACTGTGTGGCAGCCTCGGGCTGACCAAAGCCTTTTGAGTGGATTTGGTAGACGGAAACTGAAGGAAATTCGTCGTGTATATATATATATATATATATATATATATTCTCCAAGGCGGTGTCCCAGCATGGCCGCAGGTCTAAAGACTGAAACAAGTAAAAGCATAAAAGAAAATATATATTTGTCTGTGTTTATATGTGTAGGCACACACACACAAAGACATGCACACACACACACAGACGCACGCATGCACATACACACACATTGACGTACACATACGTGCACACACGCACATACACACACACACGCACAGAAATCGTGTACGGTAAGAACATCTAGCATTTTATTTATTTATTTATTAAATTTACTGTTCTGAAAGTTGCGAATTTATAGTAAATGTTGCAACGAAACGGTTTGAAATCTAAAAATAGTCAGTAAACGGAGGTAAGTGAATGCCAAAATAGTTTCTGTGAAAAACAGTTTGTGTGAGAGAACTAAAAATAAAATACATACAATATATTCCTATAGAAAATTCAAAATAAAACTGCAATCTTGGTTCCCCACCTATCTAGTCCCAAAAGATGCTTTGCACTAAATAATGGTAATTCCTAGTTAGTTCTCATTCCACATCCCTGATAATGCTTTTATCTGTCCTTAGCATATTTCTAGAATAGCAAATGCACTTAGGTGTGTGAAAATCTGATAAATAACTATGAAAGGAAAAGCACTCATCGTTTCTACTTTGTGTGGTTGATTCAAACTTCCATCTATTGAGATTATTTTTTCTTTACCGTATTTTCCTTTTCATCCGAATCTCAAGCATTTGTTTGTCTCGGTTGTTGTTGTTGTTATGGTTCTTTTACCTTACAAAACATATTTATATCGAAATTTTTTGAGGCTAATGTAGTACCAGGTATGCCAAAAATATGGGGATTTTTTTTTTTTAAACCTTTCGGAAGCTATAAATACTTACGGTCTACTTGATGATATCATAGCATATAACCACACATTGCCCTCTTAAAATAGGAGAGACGTATCAGCACAAAATACACAATGCTATAGAGCAATATGATTGTTATTTTACTAAGAATGGTCCCTCGCAACTAATCCGTGTTTAAAAAATTTTATTATATTTTTATAACTAAGCATTATTAAGAATTGTATTAAAAAACTGCTAAAGTATTTTTGTGTATTGTAGAGATAGGATCAATTTAGAGGGTTGGATGAGAAAATCTGTATAGGAATAAAAAAAAAACTAAAGCAGAAAGAAAAGTAAACTGAAATGGCAGTAAGTGAACGGTTACACCTTGGAGCCGGATAAAATGGTAATAACAAAAATTGCAGCAAATCACAAACTATAAAATAACTGAAAATAGGGTTATAACTCTTCCAAATGACAGGGAATTCGAACTATGGAACGTATGAGATACTGCTTCTCTAAAATCGCTATGAGAGACTGCGGCATAGATCCACAAGTAGAGAGCCTTATAGAGTACAGCTTCGCTAAGGATGCTACGTGTGATAGTCCAGAGCCACAAATTGTTGTTGTTGTTGTTCTCGTTTGTTCCTTCTCGAACCATGCCTGGCTCATAAGGGCCGGTTTCCCCACCTCGACGGGACGCCGGTCTGTAGCAGGTAAGCTGCTAGATGCAGGAGGAAAGAGTGAGTGAAAGTTGTGGCGAAAGAGTCAGCGGAGGTTCGCCATTACCTTCTGCTGGAGCCACGTGGAGTTTAGGTGTTTCGCTTATAATCACACACATCTTCCGGTCTGAGATTCGAACCCGCGATCCCTTGACCGCGATTCCGCTGATCTAACCACTAGGGCATGTGCCTCCACCAGAGCCACAAATTACGGAACACTTAAAATCAATCATTCTCTTGCAGGAACCAAGTACGCCATTTGCTTCACGACAAATGTATTCAGTTTTAAGCTGAATGTTAATTTAGGGTTGATAAAAGAAAGAATAGATTAAACAACAACAACATACTGTATAAAGACTGTTTCCTTCTAAAAATCAAGGGCTTATGTAAGCCATGAGGATTATTATGGCAATAACAAAAGGATGACCAATATTTCTCGCTTTACTTCATTGCATTCGCAGGACTTATTCTTTGTAAACCTAGTACTTAATCTATCGGTCTCTTAAATCGAACCGCTAACTTATGGGCATAAACTCACCAGCATCAGTTATCAAGCGATGACAGGTAGATAAACACAAACACACACACAAATATATATATATATATATATATATATATATATATATATATATATATATATATAGATAGATAGATAGATAGATAGATTACTTTTATTTCTCCTTTTTTGATTCACCTAACTAAATAATGTGAGTCGTTAGTCCTCCTTTGACTTTGTTTACCTTTTCCATTAAGGTTATATATATATACGACGGGATTCTTTCAGTTTGCGTCTACCAAATCGACTCACACGGCTATGGTCGGCCCGAGGCTATAGTAGAAGACACTTGCCCACCATATATATATATATATATATATATATATATATATATATATATATATATATATATGTATATATGCATATATGTACGTATATATGTATATGTATATATGCATATATGTACATATATATTTATATATATATATATGCATATATGTACGTATATATGTATATATATATATACATATATGTAGGTATATATGTATATATATATGCATATATGTAGGTATATATGTATATATATATATATATATGCATATATGTACATATACATGTATATATATGTATATACGTATGCATACATACATACATGGAAATACACTCGCATTTATGTATTAATTTCTGTCAAGTTCCGTCATTTTCATCGTGTGGGCGGTGTATGTGTGTGGGAGGGGGCACGCATGTACTTATGCATGTATTTGCATGCGTTCGTCTATTAAATATGTCCGTGTGGATGTATATGTATGAGTGCATCTGTGTGTGTGTGTGTCCGTGCGTTCGAGTCAGTCTGTGTTTGTGTGTCTGTACGGCAATGTGTGTCAAATCACATTCGTCTGATGTTCGGCTAATATATGTATCACTGCTGTGAACTCGTCATAATTGACTCTGAAGCTTTCTAATTCAATATAAGTGTGCTTGTGTGTTTGTGCATGTGTGTACATGTGCCTGTGTAATTGTGTGAAGGAACTGGTGTATGTGTATGTGTAGTTGTGTGTGTATGCGTGTGGGTGTGTTTTATTAAAAACACGTCTGCAATGGTGTTTATTATTTTTTCTTTTTATCAAAGACATTTTTTCTTCATATTTCCTTATTAATCCATTATATTGAGTTTGAAGCAATAATATTCCTAAGTCCATTAACGTCTCAAGACATTCGTGGCCTCATTTATTTAATCAAATGATGGTAGCATCGTGTCGTTGCTGCGGCGTTTCGTATAAGGCAGCATGAGATCACGAGAATGATGTCGTATCTAACAATAATAATAATCATCATCTTCGTCGTCGTCATCATCATCAACATCATTGTGATCATCATCATCATCATCATCATAATTATCATCATCATCATCATCTTCGTCATCATCATCATCATTATCATCGTCATCATTATCATCATCGTCATCATCATAATTATCATCATCGTCATCACAATTCGTCATCATCGTCGTTATCATCATCATCATCATCGTCGTCGTCATTATCAGCATCATCTTCATCATCACTGGATTTTGAATTGTTTAACTTTAGATGTAAATTTTAATTTGTAAATAACTCTTTGTAGCAGTTCCATAATTAATCTATAACATGTTTTCAACGAAATATTTTTCCATCTTTCTTTTCACTAACGTTTTACATTATCCGTTATATTATCTCCTTGTTGCAAATGCATCTTCAGCTGATGAGAAAATGTCGTACATGAATGCCAGGCGTAACAATTTTAGTCAGGAAATTTACACCGCTCATTTCTACATTGGAGTTACTATATTACATTGGCTGTCTCAAGAACATTTTATTGCTTCTAGATATGTGGTTTCACATATGAGTTATTCTGTTGTTCTTGCAATATATTTTAACTATGAGTCTGGGGTTAAGCAGGAAACATTGTGTTCATTTGTGTGAAATTTTTGTGTCTAACACTTCTGTTTTATGACTAGAAAAAGTTTGTTTCATGTAGCAGCGAGTTAAGAACGAAAGTAGTTTAGATATATATTTGACATACAAACCAAATGGAATAACACAAATATTTGAAAATAAACTTGTAAGGAGATGATTGGTTTGTTGGAATTCAAAACATTCATCATTGATATGGAAAAAGGTTATATTGGAAAATTAGTTTGCAGAAAGATACAAGAAAAGTGCGTAGTGCGGAGAGGTAAATATTAATAGAGAAGAACGCGAGGCGATGGCGAAGACGGAAAACAAGGAATCGTAGAGAATTTTCGAAACAGGTCTCTTGACAGATTCGTCATGTGTATATATTTTTGCTGATTCTAAATGGTGATTCTATTGCACAATATTTAGCGTTTTATTCCAGTTTACGTCAATGTGGGAGTAACGAGACAACAAGGATATTTGAGCAGTTGATTGACTTGCAAGGAAGAGTAGCCTAATCTCTCTCAAAACAGTTAAGGCCATTTGGAAAAAATGGCGACAGAATGGGTGGTGCAGAACTACGTTTTTAATGTCTCCGAGCAAGGGCAAAGGTAGACGGGCGAATCTCGATTATCGATTGATTTGATTAGTAGTTATATGAGTGAGAAGAAACAGGCTTCTTTAAAGGTTAACATGGGGCGAAGAAGCAGTAACATTGCTGTCACCATACGACTGTTCTGCAAGGTCAAACTAAAACTAGATAACAATAACATTCAAATGCATATACATATATATATATATATATATATATATATATATATATATATATATGAGACCAAAGATAACGGCGGTACTCCAGCATGGCTGAAGCGCGCGGGATGGAACTAGTAAAGAAAAAACAAAAACAGAAAACAATATACACATACATATTTATTTTTTTATATTTATGCATGAATTTATGTGCATACATATGGACATATGCATATGTGTGTGTGTCTGTGTATAAATGAATGAAAGCGAAACATATATTCGTGTGTATGTATATATATGTGTATATGTGTATGTATATATATATATATATATATATATATATATATATATATATATATATATGTATGTATGTATGTATATGTATATACATATGTGTGTATGCATGTATATATGTGTATACGCGCACACACACACACACACACACACACACACACACTCACACACACACACGCACACACACACGCACACACACACGCATATATATATAGTCATATATATATGCGAATATCCAAATATCTGCACAAATATGATTCACTTTGATTTTTTTATACATATACATTCAAAATATATATGTGAATATACATACATGATATATGTGAAAGATGTGTTCATGCGTGTGTGTGTGTGTGTGCATATATATATATATATATATATATATATATATATATATATATATATATATATGAACAGCGTTTAAATAAGTACATAAAATTCTACACAAACATGTAATTTTATATGTACATATATATAAGTATATACATGCATAATAAACGTATGTATGTATATATGTACGTCTATACATTTGCATATTGGAATTCTAACAACAACTTTATACCAAATTATCCAGTAATACTTAATAAAATACTTAATAAAACAGCCAACAATATTGTTTCGATAATAAAATCGATAGATACGTCTGTACACTTGAATGGCTTCAATTTTACAGTGATTCGATATATTGATGGTGCTGTTGTTGTTGTTATTACTACTATTATTATCATCATCATCATTGTTGTTATTATTATTATTATTATTATTATTATTATTATTATTATTATTATTATTATTTCTGTTATTTGATATGTATATATGTGTGAATGAATTCATTTAATGTTACATATATCTGTGTGTGTGTATGTACATTTATAGATATATTTAAGTAGCGCAAATATATTTATGTACTTACATTTAGACATGTACAAATATGGTTGTGTGTATAAATTGTTGCGAGTACATTTGTATATGTATGTTATGTATGTATATGTATGTATATGTATGTATGTATATGTATGTTATCGAAGTGTGCGCTTATACATGTTTATTGGTGGACCGTTTCATTATGATTATATATATGCGTGTGTGTGAGTGAATATGTACGTAGACACCTATATTTACATGTGTGTGCGTATGCGTGTGGGTGTCAGTGTCTGTGTGAATGTATGCATTGATGTATACATGTTCATGTGTGTATATGCGTGAGCGTGTGTATGTATATCAATTATATGTATGTATTCCGAAACTTCAAAACGAAAATTCTAAACCCTGTATTATTATTATTATTATTATTATTATTATTATTATTATTATTATTATTATTATTATTATTATTATTATTCACAAGTACACACGGAAGATTCTGTAACGTTTATTTTGTTAAAAAAAAAAAAAAAGCTAAAATTCTCCCTCAAATCACCCAATAATTTCTGGCAATGAAAAGCAGAGAGCCGTAAAGTCGAAATGGAGTACTAATATAAATCTTTCTCTCTCAACACTTCTCTCTCTGTTTCCCCTGTCTCAGTCTCTCTCTCTCTTTCTTTCTCTCGCCCCCTCTCTCTCGCCCCCTCTCTCTACCTTCCTCTTACACTCTCTGTCACCTGGAATTGAGGAATACAGATATTTAAAGAATGAAAAACAAGAATGAATGGAGATTGACAAGAAGAGCGATGATAATGATGGCAGTAGCACGTTTGTATTATGTCAAAATCTTTGTTTGTCTGTCTCTTGCAGTCTGTTTTTAATGTGACTGTTTTGTTTCTCATTATCTCACACATTTTACTAACTCTGTCCATCTGTCATAGTGAAAAATTTAAAGACATAGAATGTGAGACACGCACGAAGAAGGCATGGCTAGAAATAAGAGAAATAGCGTTCCCTTCATTTCTATCACCCCCCCATAACATAAGCATTCTAGTAATATTACCATAGATGAAAAAAAGAAAAAGAAAAAGAAACTAGATCAACGGAGATAACGCATTACTGTTGCAGAGATATGCAAGTTTCTCTGCATCACTTTAAGCAGGCGAGGTTGGAAAAGATCATGATTTCTATCTACAGCAACATTATATAACTTACTACTGAAATACGTTAATCGAATATTGTTATCTAAATTCTTTAATATTATGTATGGAACGGGGCCCCAAGTGCCAGTTATTATTACATCTGTCTACATCTATTAAAATAGGTATAATTATCGTTACTCTATTCAGTAGGTCATACACAAACAATAGAACACTTCGTTATAGACAACTTTTTGAAGAATGTAAAAACTTCAAAGATTTAAATCTGTAGGAGTATCGAATGGATTTTGCCCCCAGAAACTCCTTTCTTGTATACTTCAATAAACACATTGATGATTTTCCTAACTACTTCAATAGCTTGCTCGGATTTACACCAATTCTTAAATTAATAATTTATATTTATCAGTTAATTAATGAACTGTTAAAAGTATTAATTAGACGTTGTTTTAGATGTTCTAACAAATACAATGGGGTGTTTTAATATGTTAGCTTGTATTTAGCTATGTACGTGTGCCAATCTGTGTATATATATGTATATATATATATATATATATATATATATATATATATATATATATATATATATATATATATATGTGTGTGTGTGTGTGTCTATATATATATATGTGAGATCATATGTTTCAGTGCGGTGTGTGTGTGTGTGTGTGTGTGTGTGTGTGTGTGTTTGTTTGTGTGTGTGTGTGTTTGTGTATGTGCGTGTTCTAAGTTATAAGGATTCAATAGGAACTAGGCACATCATCCCGCAGAACGCCAGAAATGGCTCGGTACAGTGAAATTCTAGCTCCATTCGGCATTCATTGGGTAATGCTGCATTAACGGAGTACGATACGTTTCTCTGGAGCAGGGTAAAAGAAACCAGAAATTGCTTAAGAGTATCAAAACTATTTTTAGTCAGATGGAACGCAGCGACATTGGAGGATGATCAGCAACGAACAGATGGAAGCAAATCGTCTTCTGTCCTTCTGTGTGTGCATCTGTGTGCGCATGCCTGTGTATTTGTGTATGCATGTGACGTACACAAATGTATGTGTGTGTGCGTGTGTTCCTGCCTACGTACGCATGTATATCTTTGTGTAATTTGTATATAAACAGGTACATCATAAGAGGCTTCTCATTCGAGTGTGTGTGTATACTTACCTACACAGGTAGTCACACACACACACGCTCATATATATATATATTATATAGTGTATATATTACGTATGCATACACACACATACATACGTACATGCACACGCACACACGCACACACGCACACACACACACACACACACACGTACACACACACATGTACTCCTCCACATATCTATTTACTGCCAATAATCATTTCTGTTTCTCTCCTCGTATTCTCCTCTCATTTCTCTCTAATAAACATCTTTTTTTTTCCTCATCTTTTCTTCCATCACACTTTTTTTTTACTCGTATTTCCGCCGATATTTTGTTCTGTATATTTTTTTTCTTCTATATTATTCCACATATTTAGAATTGTTTTTTTAATTCATTTGGGTTAAGATTTTTCTTCGTTATTTTCTCCATTTTTATATACTTACATTGATTTATCTCCCTTGATTACTCTCCCTTCACTTTTTACCGTTATCAGCTTCTACACACATTCAACCTTCTCACTTTCTCTCTCTCTTTGTGCTTGTATCGCTCTCTCTTTTCTGTTTCTCTCTCTCTCTCTCTCTCCCTCTTTCTCACTCTGTTTGCCATCACTGTTTCTTTCTCTCCCGAACTCTTTCTTTCACTCTTCCCT
>NC_142934.1:1030032-1040032 GCF_046866305.1 Octopus bimaculoides | reverse complement strand
CAATATTCCAATTACTGTAGTATTTGTGCTGAGATAACATTTCCGATAGACATCTTGTGTCGAAAACGTGATAAATACTGCCTCAGTTCACAAATTTTGTTTTGTTTTAACTGAAGATTGTCGTGGGTGAAATTTTGTTACACTGGGTGGGCGAATTATGAAAATGCAGAAAATTATGCCCACAGATCGCAATATGCAATGAGACTTCGTTACGTTCGGCCTACCCTACATTTATATACGTAGGCGAGAATCCCATCCTGTATTATCAGAGACTAATTCTAAAATTTGAAGAATTTTGTCTTCCAACAGCCGTCACCATTTACTTGTTGTTAGAGATTGTGAGAAAAATAAAAGCGAGACAGTGTTTTTATATTATTTGCTATAAGCAAATATATATATTTTTTTCTATTTAACTATGTTGAGATTTCTTGTTACGTGATTTACAAATATATTAAATGTACGGTGTGAATATACAATCGATTATCCATCCATCCATTCACACATCATCCAGATATATAGTGAGATGCGTAACCAAAGTTTGGACAAATATAGATAAGTGGCAACAAGGAATGGAAGCGATTTTATTCACATTCTATACTATAAAAGTGGTTTCTCTTTAAAACGATGTGTTTTACACGTTGTTTACTATTCAGCAAAAAGAAAAAAAAACAACATGTCACAAACATTCACTGCTGTTTTTTCTTTTTTTATACAAAATTTCGAATACTTTTCTGTTCCAGCTTCAGTAATTCTTGCTGAAGATTCTAAAGAAAATGAAACCGATTGTTGGTTGCACATCTCAATAATGCTTTTTCTTATATATACGTACACGCACATGTACACATACACACATAATTCCCCCCCCCCCACACACACATATATATATATACCATATTATATTAGCTGCTGAGGTTCTGGGCCTTGATGACATACCCAGAATATTGCAGCTTTTCTGGCTGACAGTTGCTAAACTTCTCTTTCTGTTTCCATTTCGTCAAGTAATGACTCTTTGGTTCAATGGTCAATCCAGTTGATCCTCATTACTCTTCATTAGCATGTTGTTTTAAATTCTTTGAATTTTGCCGTATCTTTTGTTCTTAGGGTCCCACTTTCGCATCCACACAGTGCAAACAGAGTAAACTAGTGCCTTCACGAGATTCTAACCTCATGTTCTTGTTAAGACTTTTGCCTTTCTAGATTATATCGAATTATTTTGAGGCTGATCTTGCGGCCCAGAGTTGTGCTATTTTTTCTTGGGCGCATAATCTCCTTATGCTATCGGAGGACTCAGACATATGATCTTGGTGACCTTTCCTTAACACACCCCCGACACACGCACGCACACACACACACACACACACACACACACACACACACACACAGACACTCACTCACACACACACACACATAATGTTAGCAATTCTAAAACACAATGGAAACAGCTTCCGTGGATCGAATGGAAGATATATGTGCTTTGTGTGTACGAGCTGCTGTGTGTATACCTATATGTATATACCTATACACATGTGTGTGTATATATCTCTGTCTGTGAGACATAGAGAAAGTGTGTGTGTGTATAGAGAGAGGGAGCGGGAGTGAGAAAGAGGGAGACCCCGATTTGCTGATCCAACAGAAGGAGACAATTTCCAGTTGCTTTTCAAATTAGTATTATCACGTGTTTGTCATAAATGCTGACAGAGACGCCATCGTTTTTTTTTTCAATTCCGGTTAGATTCGAACGCAGAATGTACTGAGTCGGACCACACTGAGCACGGCAATCAATTTTTTCCTTTATTAATTCTGATAATCTACTGTCCCAGGTTGGTGATAACATTTTTATCTGCCCCGATAGAGTGAACGAACAACTTTACCTCGCTAGGATTTGAAACACCGAAGTAATCATGTATAACACGGAGAATCGGAGCCAATATCGTTCCGTATAGGATCCGATTCTATCCTCCACTTTAACAACTGAGCTAATGCACCACCGATACACACACACGCATACATGCATACATACATTCATACACATACATGCATTATACTATATTGTATAATATTATAGGCATATTGACAGGTGAAATACGTTTTTTACAAAATAACTGCAACGTTCTTGCATTATTATAATTTTTTTTTTTTTTGTTAAAAAAGATTCTCATTTTAAATTCTTCAAATTTCTAACTGTTTTATTTTATATTTTGTACACTTTTTATTCCATTTTATTTTCTTTCTACCTTTATTGCATTCTCTATTTCCCTTACCTGTCTTTTATAGTTTACATGCTTCTTATTTGACAAAAATCTGATCTTTTCACAATGTTCATCATGTTGTTATTTTTGTCTGTAGTGCTGATCATTTTGGTTCATGCTACTGTTGTTCTTCTTATTATTATTCTCATTCTTCTTGCGATTATTATTATGATTATTATTATTATTATTATTATTATTATTATTGTTGTCATTAGTGCCGTTGTTGTTGTTTCGAGAGACATGTAATTCTTGCAACGTTGTAAATGTTTTTATATTATGGAGAAAAGATTCCAATACACACATTATGGGGATTGTCGTCTTTTTTCCTTCCACGCCATATCTCTCTCTTCCTCCCTCATATATATATATATATATATATATATATATATATATATATATATATATATATATATATATATATATATACGTAGGTATAAGTGCATCTAACAACAGTAATATTCTCAGCACAACGTTTGTGTCAATGATGCAGCCATTACATTGTAGCAAAGAACCATATAAATCCTCCGCAGCCCGCAACCTCCATCACGTCCTCATCTTGTCTATAACGTTTTTCTCCGTCCTTTTAGTATCTATGACTCTCTTTCTTAAGATTATACACACACACACACACACACGCAAGCACGCATTCACTCATGCACACGTACATATATATATATATATATATATATATATATATATATATATAAATGTGTGTGTATATATATATGTATATATTTATATATATATACATACACACGCACATACACACGCACGCATTCACTCACATACTCACATGCAGATCTATCTATATACATATATATATATATATATATATATATATATATATATATATATATATATATATATATATATATATATATATATGTAAATGTGTGTGTATATATATATATATATATATATATATATATGTATGTATATATCTTTATATATATGGGTGTGTATGTATACATATATGTATATATATATATATATATATATATATATATATATATATATATATATATATATATATAAACGTGTGTATATATATATGCATATGTCTTTATATATATACACATACACACACACATTTAATTCTTCATACATACATTCACGTACCTCTTCTGAGTTTTATTTCGTTTTTATTTTTTATTTTGACATTTAACCGTTTAGTCTTGGGTTTTTTTATTTTTTTATACAGTTTGTGGTTGTTGTTTTGTTAATTCTTCCCAATAGTTCTTTCATCTGCTTCTGTGGTTCCATGCATCGCCATCATCGCCATTATTATCGCCATCGTCGTTGTCTTCTTTTTCTTCATTGTTCTTTGTTCCTTTTTATTTCCTCCAAATGCGAGAGATTCAAAGTTTTAAATAGATAAAGAAAAAAACCCCAAAGACAAAGAGATGTACCAAATAGAGTGCAAACAAGCATAAAAGGAATGGAAATAAAGCGAGTATAATATCCTCACAAGAACTGTGGTTTTGGCGATTTAGCTAAGAACTGCTAAATTCTGACATCTAGTTTGTCTTGGAGACAACAAATTACTGAATGTTTAGTGTTAGCATTCGCTATTTGCAAGAACGTTTTAATTTTGTTTTTGGTTTAGTGTTGATGCCAATGTATTCGACAATGATATTTTGTTACTCTTTGTCACTTCAGTTTCAAACTCTCTGCATACACACACATATATATATATATATACTCACACACGCGCACACGTTAGCATTCCGGCTTTTACGACCACGAGTGTTCTAGTTGACCCGATCTTGAAATTAACATGCAAGTGGCTGAGCACTCCACAAACGCGCACACCTTTAACGTAGTTCTCAGTGAATCTCAGCGAGACACAGAATGTGACAAGGCTTGCCCCTTTTGAATCGCAGGTGTGTGGACTGGAGCATCGTAAACTAAAATGTCTTGCTCAAAACACAACGTACTGACAAGATTCGAACTCACGACCTTACGACAGTAAGCCGAATACCCTAACCAGTAAGCCACGCACCTTCATCCCCACCCTACACACACATATTTAAATGCAAAATGACCTTCCATTAACTAAACTCCTAGACAAGTGTATCCCTTATCGGATTTAAAGTACAGTCCTGCAATATCAATGTATGGTATAATGTCTGCCACAAACCACTATCCTAAACTAAATCATTAAGACACTTTAAACAAGTTTAAGATTTCAAGAAGTAGAATCTTAATGAAAGACAAATTAGAGTCACGAGAATGCAAGATACAAAAGGTTTACAGTCAACAACTTACGCAAATAAACCAGTACATCAAATGTATATGTCTCATCTTCAGCTGCATACCGAATATCATTATAGTTTTGACACTGGGACAGTACCATTCAAATCGGTGGTATTACTGCGTTAAAAACCGAAACGCAACTAAGGAGTTGATAGGCCAAAGCAGGGGACAAACATTAGCGTAATAAATATGTGTGAGTGTTGTGTGTGAGTGTGCGTTTGGGATGTACGTACCCCTGCGTGTACGCCCGTATGTCAGTGTGTATAGGTATGTATGCATGAATTTACGTAGGTATGACGGTAAGTGTGTATGTATTATGTATGTAATCTCTAGGAGTTTCGGGAAATGGTTATAGATCTCTGAAAGCTAATCATGATAGATGAAAGGTTTATCTGACAGTCAAATATGTATGTGTAATATTTTAGGTCGTAATTTTGGAAGTCTTTGCTTCCTTTTATGCAAAACGTATTTAAGAGATGGAGACGTAGTTCTAGGCTTGTGATTACAGGGCGATAAATTTCTGAGTTAAGCTACTCTTCAATATTATCTACAAATAGAAAAAAATAAGTTTCCTACTTTCACAGAAAACATGTGAGGTGAATAGAAGAAGTAGGGTTCACAAAGGATTCATTCAAGCATATCCTAGGCGATATGGGTCAGTGCATATGAGCTTGTTAGTTATGAAAGTCGATACAAGTATTGTAACAGTAAATGTGGTACACTTTCAAGTTTACTGGTCGGAACATTGGCATTTTCTTACTGCAGGCACCTGATGATTCTAAAAGAGGTTTCCAAACTTTCAACAGAAATATTTTTGCATTGTCGACTCCTGCAAAAGGTTTCTGATTTTGTAATCAAATATTTTATTGAAGCTTTGATGTTCAGCCTAATATTCATCTCGGAACATACATATCAATTTCTTGCACGTTTATGAATGGCTTACTGCGCCTAATGTTTTCCGTTGTATTTCATAGTCGATGTTGCTTTCCATCAGCCACCATATGTATTGAACAAGGCTGTGGTCTGGTCTCTTGTCGATGTGAGTAAAGGTAATAGTGGAACTGGGGTGTGATTGTTTGAATGTTCACTCTAACATCCCTATCTGTTGTTTTTATTACCCATTGATCTGCTTCAGATGGTAGAAGTCAGTTTGGTTTCTTGAAATTGTGCTTCGGTGATGCAGGGCTGGTGTAGGTTTCTGATACCAGATCAGGAGAAAATGAATGTTGGGATCTGCTGAATCTCCATTCATAATTTCTTTAGTCGCTGAATATGTATATATATATATATATATATATATATATATATATATATATATATATATATATATATATATATATATATATATAATGTCATAGCTTTTCATTTGATGTACCAAAGAGTAGAGACGTAATAAGCAGGAGCATCTCATGACAGTTAATGTCTCGACATGTTTATTTTCTGCTGAATGCTTTTTGCCTTATTTAGATGTAAATTCTGAGCTGAGAAAATACCAAATCTGTGCAAATCCAATCGTTCAATCTGCTCAAGTTAAGGGAGCGTTAGGAAGTCAAAATCGCTGCCAGTTCTTACCCGTTTATGTGTTAATGTACTCATATATATATACCCGTTATATATATATATATATATATATATATATATATATATATATATATATATATATATATATATATATATATACACCCATTTATAGATGTGAATATATGTATGTACGCAAATATTGTATATAGTTGTTTATCACTCTTGTCTTTCCTAATTGGGTGACCCAATTACGAAGGATTTCCTTCGTTTCATTCTTAACTACTACACTCGAGGTGTTCTAATCTATAAAAGGTTGGACTTCTAGATAACCTGTTGTGTTTCTACAGACGTTCAAATCTATAATCGTGTGATCTAAACCTAGCACGGCTTGTCGGTGTAAGCATGGAAAACAATTTTGGAAGAATAAAATTTTGGAAAAATTAAATGGAAAAGGTTTTTAAAAGAATATTTGCATAGTATTCAAATATAAGGTACAAGGGGCATTTTCCCTGTTTCTGCTTGTCTCTGTCTCTCTTGTTTACTCTTGTGGGTTCGAGGTCGTTATATATATATATATATATATATATATATATATACACATGTATACACACATGCTTATATTCGTGTAGTGATGTTAACGATAAAGAGAATCTTGAATGAGAGAGAAAGAAAGAGATAGAGAGATACAGATTGAACTCGTACACTGTGTGTGTGTGTAAACGAGTGTTTCTGTGCGTGCGTGCATATGATGTGTGTCCGCGCGCGCGTGCATGATTCAGACATTGGTGGTGGGTTATAGTGGTAGCGCAGTATGGTGTCTGCAGGATAATCTAAATTTGTCCATGTCTTTAGTTGGTTACCGTTATTTGTGTTTTATGCCTTACTCTCGAAACTTAAAGAGAATTCGTCTTCGGACGCTAGCTAATTCTTCATTTCAAATTACAGGTCTAAAATTAACTTTCGTCTTCATAAAACTGTCTGAAACAATTGAGAAAACCTGTATTTACCTGGCTGGTTCCCTCCACTCTTTTACTCATCCATACTTACCATCTCTGCTTCCATTCTTACCATTCCAACATGAATGATAGCCTTCCTATAGAACCATCATCTTCGATGTTTACCTTTTCTTTTTTTTTTTTTTTTTTTTTGCTCTGCTCAGCTGATATACAAGATGGCGACGAAATATTTCTAGCCAGCATCACCGTAAACTAAACAGACACTGATTGATTATTTCTTCTTTTTCTTCTTCTTCATCTTCTTCTTCTTCTTTGTCTACTACTACCACTACTACTGCTGCTTCGCTTTTCTCTTTTTCTTTCTTCTGTTCCTTTCCTTTATTGCCTCGCCAAGTATCATCATCATCGTCATCATTTCACTCTAATCGACTTCCAACAAAAAGCCAAGACAACTTTTGAGCCCACATGTGGTTGCTCCTCATGCTAGAAATAACAGCACTATCACCTACAATCTACACTATACACTGTAATGTCTACAGAGAGGGACGCAGTGGATAACGTAATAGTGGATACGCAATGTTCCGGCGGAATGATCATGGATGGAATGCCTTTAAGCATAGGTTCTTCTGAAGATTCTAGATATTTCCAGGATTCAAAGTAAACGAAGGAAGAGGACGTTTGTAGAAAACAAAACCATATTTTCTACAGATTTTAATGAGGAACTAAACCGGAAGTGGTCATGAACGATGCCGAACATAGTTTGTCTATGAATACAAATGAAAATTACAGAGAGATATACGTAATAAACCGCCATAGAAAATCTAGAGTGTATTTTCTGGACTGGCCACGGAGAAAGTAAACTTGCCGAAAGGATGCGAGCGTTTACGGACGGGAAGAAGAATATGAGAATTAAAAGAAAAGAAGGAAATACACACTACACACACACGTGTATGTATGTATATATATATAAGCGTATAAATCTATATTTGCATCCATCTGTACATATATATATGTATGTATATATATATATATATATATATATATATATATATATATATATATATATATATATATATATATAAGCGGATAAATCTATATTTGCATCCATCTCTACATATATATATATATATGTATGTATATGTAGTTATAGTATATTCTGTTAAAAACGAAGTATTCTTTTCTCCTTTTATTTTTTTTTGTCATTTGACTGTGGCCATGCTGCAGCATCGCATTTAGTCAAACAAATCGACCCCAGGATTTATTTTTGTACTTATTCTATCGGTTGCTTTTGCCGAACCGCTAAGTTACGGAGTATATAAACACACCAACATCGGTTTTCAATCGATGATGGGGGGACAAACAGATACGCACACGCACACACACACACACACACACATATATACGACGGGCTTCTTTCAGTTTCCCTCTGCCAAATCCACTCACAAGGCTTTGGTCGGCCCGAGGCTGTAGTAGAAGACACTTGCCCAAGGTGCCATGCAGTGGGACTGAACCCGGAACCATGTGGTTGGTAAGCAAGCTTCTAGCTACACAGCCACGCCTGCGCCTACACACACATATATATGTATGTATTATATATTATATACATATATACCTGTGTATATATGCAGGTATACGCTCACACACACACATACATACACACACATACATACATACACACATCCATACATACATACATACATACAAACAAAAATCCCCACCTATTCACACACCATATTTATTGAAGAGAAAATATAAATACATTTCAGAAACTGATACCATCTCAAGTCTCTGATGATAATATTTTTTAAAAATATAACAGCGTATTATTTGGATTAAAATATTGTCTTAACCTAAATCGTACATATTTGAAGGATGAAAAGGATTCAGATAAAATCCCTAAAAATAACTTTGTGTTTGGAACAAATTTGGAAAAATGTTCGATATAAACATGAGACTAAATTCCCACTTCGCCTATACATACATGTGTGCGTGCATGTGTGTGTGAGGGTGTGTGTGTGCATGCGTGCGTACATACATACATACATGTGCATATTTAGATAAATACAATCGCGTGCGCGTAAGGATAAAAATAAAATTGACAATGCAGGAAGAACAATATTTGACAAAAATTACAATTCTAGGTTTGTGAATTGGAGGGTAAATTCGGAACGTTTCGGACGTTGCTCCTTCATCAAATAAAGGGAAGCGTAGAGAGTGATAGAAAAATATATAAAACAAATAGTGAATTTATGGAGGTGAAATAATTTTTAAAATACTGAAAATAGCTGTCACAAGACCAGGGATTTCGAGTGATGAGATAAGTCGATTATATAGCCTCAGTGCTCCACTGGTACTTAATTCATTGACCCCCGAGAGGATGAAAGGCTAAGTTTACATCGATGGGGGTCTGTACTCAGAAAGTAAATTCAGACGAAATGCCGCTAACCATTTTGCTCATCCTGCTAACGAGTCTGCCAACTCGCCGCCTGAACAACAACAACAACAATAATAATAATAATAATAATAATAATAATAATAATAATCCTTTCAATTGAAGGCACAAGATCTTGAAATTATGGGGGACGGGACTAGTTGATCCATCGACCCCAGTATTTCACTGGTACTTAATTTATTGATCCTGAATGATGAAAGGCAAAGTCGACCACGGTGGAATTTGAACTCAGAACGTAGTGACGGACGAAATACCCTTATTTCTAGCATTAACTTCAGCGTTTAGTATTAGTCAAACTCTTTTGTAATACTCTCCCCTAATTTTCTTTTTCATTTCTGTGTCATGTATTTAACTGTTTCGTCTCTTCCCAGATATTTGCGTGGGTGTCTGTGGTCTAATTCTCTACTTTCTGTGGTGTCTATATCGAGCGCAGTGTTTTCAGTGTTGAATGATTTGCCTCTTCTCAGTGTGATTCCGGCACATTTGTCCAGCCCCATGCTCATTGCTATGTCATGACTAACAATCTGATAAAGGGTACAAAACGCTCATGCATCACAACCATACGT
>NC_142934.1:1017532-1025032 GCF_046866305.1 Octopus bimaculoides | reverse complement strand
CAAGATAGTTTACTGAAGCGCCTTAGCGCAACGGAGAGGAGATCTGTCAAAGCTTAATCAACCGCTATAACGATGAAGATGAAGCTCATTTGAGAAGAATAGTCACAGGAGATGAGACCTGGGCCCATCATTTTCAGCCAAAGTCAAAAGACAGAGTATGGAATGGTAATACCCAGAATCGCCAGCGAAACAAAAATTCGAGACTCAATCTTCCCCAGAAAAAGTAACCCTAACCGTTTGTGGAGGACGCAAAATTACTTATATTGGAACATTATCTGAAAAAGTGGATATACAGTCACCAGCATAGGTTATCAACAAACTGTAACCAGCAATTCGCACCAAACACCGAGTTCTATTGCCAAACCAAGTGTTAATGGTGCACGAAAATTCATGCCCACATCCGACCGCCACACCGTCGAAACTATTGAAAAACTGGATGTCAGGTTGTTGCTGAAACACCCTATATACAATCCAGATCTCTCCCCTTCCGACTGTTATCTCTTTTGACCGTTGAAACATCTTTTATGAGGTCGTCAATTTTGTATGGACGAAGAAGTGCAGGAAGCAGTGCATAAATGGCTGCGCGACAAACCAATAAACCTGTCCGATGGAATAAATAAGCTTGAGAACCGCTGGAAGAAGTGCATCGAAAAATAAGAAGACGTTGTCGAAAAAGTAGGTAATTGCTCAGCGCTGGATTTTGTTTTAATAAATTACAGAAACAAATATATATTAATGTGTGAGCATAGCTTTTCTATTTTGCACTTCGTCCCACAATTTCCAAATATATTTCCTTACGCTCAAAAGACACTATATCTCATTTTAATTTTAATAATTTCAATGTTTGACGTTCGGCCTTCTACAACCCTGAAGACCATGTTTGTTCTCGGACTATTTGCTAATGGCAGCCAACAATGTGCTGCCTACAATTGCCATACGACTACACAAAATATAAGAAACTGCTACTGTATCCTGTGCGTTATATAATGCAGGCACACTTTGGTATGGAAGCCAGCCGACCACGTAACACCATTGTTGTAGGAAAACAACTGTAAATGGTAAATATTTGTAGACCAGTGATGAGGAGTTGGCTGATGCGAGGTGGCAAATGCACAGTCACCTTTACACCGAAGATCAACGAAGCCACTGGATCAAGAAATAGTAACAATATGGAGAGCTAGAGAGAAGGGCCTTTCAATAATCGTTAAACAACAGATGACACTGAGAGAAGTTGAAGTGAAAAAGACCCTCTCACACTGCAAAAGTTACATAGTTCAGCAAATGTTTGCTAATAGAAAAATGAAAGATTCTTACATTTCAACGATCAAAACATGGCCGTCGAAATATGTTTTAAAATACCATTAGGAAGAGAACTTCCTTATATACACGTTTCAGTATACATATACACATACATACATACATACATACATACATACATACATACATACATGCATACGTATACAGATACATAGACACGCATTCACTAAGGAAAACGCTTAAATATATACAGATCATTATATTTATGTGTACATATATATATAACGGTGTGTGTGTGTGTGTGTGTGTGTGTGTGTGTGTGTGTGCATAAATTAATGTTTTAATAAATAAATTAATAAATTAAATGACATATATAGATATATATATCTTATTGAATTTATTAATTCATTTATGTGTGTGTGTGTGTGTGTGTGTGTGAGTACACACACACACACACAGGTATGATTGTATCTATACACACACATACATAGACATTTACATACACCCACCACACATGTGTGCGTATGTATGTATAAATATATGTACGTATGTATACGTAAATGTCGAACGATGTATGTATGTTTGTATATATATATATATGTATGTATGTATACATATGTATATGCATGTACATATGTATGTGTGTGCATATATATATATATATATATATATATATATACAAACGTGCAATATACATACATATATGTATGTATATTGCCGGTTTTTATATATACATACACACATACATATGTACATGCATATACATACATACATATATGCATATGTTTATATATATATATATATATATATATATATATATATATATATATATATATATATATATATATGTGTGTGTGTGTGTGTGTGTGTGTGTGTGTGTAAATTTATAAGCGTATACATAAAGATACAATTCTGCATACATACATGCATGCATATACACATAGACACACACACACACACACACACGCCAGCACATACACACTTACATACATACATACATGCATGCATGCATAATACGCACACAGTGTGAAATAGAAAAGAAGGCCTCTATCCTCAAATAAAAACAGTTAACGTTAGAGATGTAGAAAGGAGGAGACGGACACAAACGTAGAAACACAGAGAATAAGTGACAAAGAGGGAGAGTAAATGACAAATGTATATGCAGTGTGTGTATGTGTATGTTTATGTGTATATGAATGTGCGGTTGAGTCTGTGTGTGTGTGCCTGTAAGATGAGAGAGAGAGAGTTAATCTAATGTCATTGAGAAAGCTAATTAGCTGACTGAGTTAATATAATCAGGTTATATAATGATATTCATTTAACGTTACTGATAGCAAGAAACATTGATAAACATTATTAGATATCGTTGAAGGAGAGCAGCGTAGTATACTGTTCTATGGATATGCACATATATATATATGTGTGTGTATATATATATATATATATATATATATATATATATATATATATATATATTCACACTCGCGTACAATCACTTCTAACATTCACACACATGCAAATGTATGTATGTATAAGTGAAGACATTTATATGTATAGATATAGATCACAGACGCACACACACGTATGTATATATATATATATATATATATATATATATATATATATGAACATATGTATACAAAATATAATTATTAGTAGTCGTGTTGTCTTTATCATTATCGATGTTAAGGTTATTATTATTATTATCATTAATATTATTACCATTAATATTATTACTATCCTTGTTATTATCGTTAATGCTATTTCTATTATTATTTTCATCATCATCATCATAATAATTATTATTATTATTACTATCATTATCATCATCTTACATATACCGACATGATACCATAACACGAAAAGCTAGGCCCTTGAGTCATCATCGCATCTTTTAAATTATGTAACACATACATACATATGTACTTACATACATACATACATACATACATACATATATATATATATATATATATATATATATATATATATATATATATATATATATATATATCTTTGTGCAAGAAGTGTACATGTTAATATATATATTTATAAAATATACATAGGCATAGATGCATCAGTGCATATGTTCATGTAGGCATATATGCATACACGTATATGCACACACATAAATGTATTGAGTGTAATTGAGTATGTGTACAGTGTACAGTGTACTTACGTGTGTGTGTGTATGAATGTATATATATATATATATATATGTATGTATGTATGTATGTATGTATATGTTTATGTCTCTATGCACAGTTCTCCCTACGTATGTACATATATTAGATACAAATGGTGAACTTATTACATTTAACTCAAGATATTCAACAAACATTATTTCACAAAAATATTGCACAAATTTAATTTAATATTGTTGTTTGTGTGGCGACGATGGTGTATTATTTTCTCTCTACTCACCTGTTTAAATATTATTAAATGTATATATATATTTGTGTATGCGCGTGTGTGTGCGTATGCGTGTGTGTATCCGCGTGTATATGTATATGTATATCCATATATATATATATATGTATATTTATGTATATATGTATATCCATATATATCCATATATATATATCTATATATATATATATATATATGTATATTTATGTATATATATGTATATATGTATCTACTTATATATACATACATAGACATATATACATATATATATTCTTACATTTATGCATGTACATATATAAATTCATATAATATATATATATATATATATATATATATATATATATATATATATATATATTATATGAATTTATATATGTACATGATGAATATATATGAGCATACATTTATATATATATATATATATATATATATATATATATATATATATATACCTGTGAGTATATGGGTGTGATGGAATTAAGGCATGAGGCTTAGTGGTTAGGGCCTCTCTGGTCAAGATCGTAAGGTCATGAGTTCGAGTCCCGGCGGCTGCGTTGTGTCCTCGACACTTTATTATATCACTTTATAATATCACGTTGCTCCATTCCACTCAGCGGGCAAAAATGAGTTGCACCTGTGGTTCAAAGGGTCGGCCTTGTCACATTCTGTGTCACAATGAATCCCCTTGAAAACTATGTTAAGAGTACACGTGTATGCGGAGCGTTCAGCCACTTGTACGGTAGAGCAGGCTGTCCTGTTAATCGCATCAACTGGAATCTTCGTCGTCGTAACCGACGGAGTGCCAATTTTTATATGCGTGTGTGCATGTATGTATACGTGTGTCTCTGTGTGTGTGTAGGAAGAAGGAAACGGAGTGATGTAAATAGTGCATGTAGAATGAATGGCAACGGGTAATTTCGGGCTATATGGAATTTGAAGAAGCGTTACTACGAGTTCCTTTTTGGATATTCAGAGGAATATCATTTGAAATGGAATGTGATTTTCTGTCTGAGACTGATTTCTCTGACGTTGACCGCAATCGTCCGAAGATTGCCAACGATAAACATGGTGCAACAAACAATGAGATACCTCAGCCTGTCTCGCCTGTCTGTGTATATGCATGTAGATACTGAAATAGATATGTATGTATACACATATATATAATACATATATATAATACATATATATATACCTATATATATATATACTTATATAAATATATATATATATATATATATATATATATATATATATATATATATATGCCTATGTATATAATTATGTATATATATATATATATATATATATATATATATATATATATATACATATATATATATTTATGTATATATAGATGTATGCATATGTGTGTATGTGGGCGTATATATTTACATACATACAAATAAGTATATATATATACACATACATATATATGCATACACACACACACACACATTTATATATATATGTATATATATACGCACACGACCTCGGCTGTTTCCTCTTCATTTGTCTTGTATGTGTGTGTTTGTGTTTGAGTGTTTGTTTAAATGTCTCAGAGTACAGATGAAAGACAGTGATAAGGAGAAATAGGAAACACAGAGAGAGAGAGAGAGAGTGTGAGAGAGAGAGAGAGAGAGAGAGAGAGTGTGAGAGAGAGAGTGTGAGAGAGAGAGAGAGAGAGAGAGAGAGAGAGAGAGAGAGAGAGAATGAGCTTGGAATTATTAAAAAAAAATAAATACAATATTTTTATAAGATTTTTCAGAGTTAATATTTAGATAAAATATTTAGTTTAGAATAATCAGTTTTTTTTTCTTCTGTTTGTGTTTTATATGTAATGCGTTTAACTAAGAAATCTTTGGCTAAGAGAAGAATTTCGACCAAAACTAAAGGCCACAGTTTTGTAGACGTAGGTTTGTATTTGAAATTGACTTTTGTATTATAGTTTAACGATCCTGAATGGTTTGGTGACCAAGTTGACCTCGGTTCAATTTGAACTCAGAACATCAGAACATAAAGAGTCGGGAAAAATACCGTAGCGTTCTCCCTGTTTCCATTCCGACGCTCCATTTTGGGGTCATGAGAAATCTCTCATTTTTCAGCTGGTGATTATAGGGGCCAGGAATTTCTTACAAGTAAAGAGCACAAAACGATTACATAAAACAATTACAAGCGCACATATACACAAATACACACACACACACACACACACACACACACACACACACACACACACACACACGTGTGTGTCTGTTTGACGGGATATATATTTGTGTGTGTGTGTGTGTTAATAGTAACGAGCTGAATGAGAGAATACTCAACTAGAAGCTAAAGACTAAAGACCTTCATGTCTGTCAAAATGCTGGGATCGTAGGTTCCATGTTCGTGATATGGCAAATATTTCTATTTAATCTGTTACTCTATGTCTTTAATGTTTGTTTATGAATTCTTCGTTTCAGGATGTCTGTGAACATGAATGGAGGCGATCCCGTTTGGAAATAGAATGTGTTAAAGGAGACGGATTAGATTTTATAGCTCCAAGAGGAAGCGGTTGCAGTCCTTTCCCACGTGGGCAACGTAAGTAGAGAAACTCTTCTCTTCTAATTTCATCTCATTGATTTTATTTTTATCCATGCGTTTAGTTAAATGACGAAGGGAGCCTTCCAATATCTTATTGTGAAACCTCAGTCACTGATACGAATAAGTGCCTCAGAATTCACAATTCATGAGTTCTATAACAGGGAGTGATGTTTTCCAATCTTCGAGTTGTTCTCAGATTAGATAATTTGTGCAAATATCTACAACCAGACTCCCCTCAAATCCCCCAAGGAGCAGAAACGGGCTAACTTCAACCTCACCTCGAGACAGGCGCGGTTTGTTCGATGCACTTTCACATAGATCCGGTCAACAAATATTATAATCAAGAGAATTTGGTTGACGCTTTCTCGGTGATTCGTTTTGTGGAATCGAATCTACAGAATCGATAACGGGATGTGAGGCTCTTATCCATTCAGTAAATATCTGTATATGCTTATACATACTTACATATATTTATACATATACACATGCATATTTATATATGCATATACATATACACACACGCATACACGTACAAGCACACGTAGACATACATGAAGAGCTAACAGAACATCTGAGGTCACTATAATAATGCTTATAATTTGGAACTGTCAGAGAAATTTGAAACCTTCAAGAGGAGAATCGCAGCAAAAAATATCTGCGATGAACCTCTCCATATTTCATTGTTTTTGAAAATCAAGTAAATTAAGAAATTCTAAAACCGATAAAGGAAATGAATTTTCATAAAGTGGATGTCCATTAAACGGCACTTTCAGCATTTTTATCTGTTTTATACCCTCAAGGTAACTCCTTTTCCTGTATGAGCGCGTGTATGTGTGTGTGTACACACAAATATATCACTTGATGCATACAGTAAAAAGATACGAACTACTAATAGTTTCTTGTTTTTGTGTCTCCAAGGCGTCATATAAAAACTCGCCTAGACACGTGTCTCCAAGGCGAGAAATTATTAGAAGCTCGTATCTTTGTACTGTGTACAGTAAATGATATTTATCTCTCGCTGGATGGAATACGTTTTATGTTGATTTTATCTTAACGAAATAGTAATATGTGTCTGTATGTTCGTTTTCTTCAGTTTTTAATTATTTTAATTCTTTATCTGAGGAAGGAGCTAGATTCTAACAAAAACGCAAAGTTCTGTCTTTGGAATGTAGGTAACGAAAACAATGTCACATTTTAAACTTGAGAAACAAACTATTCCGAAAGTCTGAACTCTTTCGAAAACTGTCAGGTAAC
>NC_142934.1:1010032-1012532 GCF_046866305.1 Octopus bimaculoides | reverse complement strand
TAATCTAATAATGTAAATTGATTATGTAACATTAATAAAGGTTGAGGAACACATTCGGGAATATCAAATTGTGAACTCTTTCTATTCACGTGTGCTGCTGAAAATGATATCATAAATATTTCTTATATATACTTATGCTACACAATCGTGCATATGATGTCTCCTTCGCTATAAATTTGGGATCTTATTCTTATCAGCTGTCGTGGCGGATAACGATAGTGTGCTTCTTAATAAAAAAAAAAAAGGTGGATTGTATTAGATTATTAATCCCATGAATAAAAGTATAAATGTATGTGCGCGTGGACACATGAGTATGTATGTGCATGCATATACGCACAGATATACTCTCACATGCAAACACGCTTTTAGAAATATATATCAAAACTATTTCCATGAAGAGAATATTCGAGAGAAATATAGAATACAGGGAATAGTGTGAACACACATAAACCCGCACACACATGCACACTTAAAGAGCACCACAGCACACAGGAAGGGCCTACTTTACTGACATTTTCGGACAGCTGCTCACCACATGTTTAAATCTAATGCATTGATTTATATATAGATTTTAAATTTTGGCACAAGGCCAGTAATTTCGACGGTGTGCAGGCATTTCGAGATTACACGTAGTTTACTGCTACTTATTTTGTTGAACCTGAAATGGGAAAGGCAATGTCGACCTTGGTGAAATTTGAACTCAAAACATGAAGACGAACGAAATACCATTAAGAATACTAAAGATTCTGCCAGGTCACCACCCTCAGTGTTCTATATATTAAGAGAACCAAGGTCCTTTGGTGGTGTTTTTGCATTCGTGCATGCATGCATACATACATACATACATGACTGTTTAGGCCCACTGCAGATGTGCACTATTTGAAGCATAAGTGGTAGAAGAAACTTGTTACCTTCATTGGACTGATTGGATCACTCTACGAGATATGGTCCCTGTGAACGGCCACGTGTGTCTTCCAGCACGAAACCAATTTGCAAGCCCTTTCACATTATTCCACACGTCGAATCACCCTGTCTAAGAGGAAGGGCGTTGCATACATTTGATCTTTTATAGGACTTCAGATGGTTGACATACGCAGCCTTGGAAAGAGTTTCATGGCAACATGCTTCACACCTCTAACATTTTATGTTCTTGTTGAAGTTCTGAGGATAGCGCCTCCAAAACCAGCAATTTAGGATTCTGTGTCCAATGCAACCCCCTTCAAAAGGAGGTTTGCAATCTTCCCGTATACGCTCCCTCTATTTAACTCTTAGCTCATTCCAAAACTACTTCTTTACATTGATCTGCATTTCTTTGAGGTGACCATTTTCGAGGCTTTTTGCTGACGACGCTTTCCAATGCACAGTTCACTGTAGAACAGCTGCTTTGGTATCCTTTTATCTTCCATGTGAACAACACGGCCTGCCCAACGCATCTGAGCAGATATAATTAATGACTGGATGCTTGTGCATTCTGCCTTTGCAAGGACTTATGTGCCAGGTGTATTACTTAGCCTCTTGATGTTGAGTGTGTGTCACAAAGAGTTTAGATGAAAGGGCTCAAGCAACTTGAGATGCCTACGCCGTACTCTCCACGTTTCAGAAGAGTAACGCAATAGAACCATTGGTACGCAAGTTATGTAAATGCTCAGCTTGGTTCTTGGTGACACTGCAATTTGCTTCCCCAATGCTACAGATGCTTTCTGAATGCATAAATGTATTTTTGCATCTACGGTGCATTTGAAACAGCAATAAATTGTAACAATGTCACTTTGTAATATATATATATATATATATATTGTTTCACAGCTCAAATACAAAACTTTGATGTGGTCTCTGGATCTGCTAAACTCAACATCAAACCTTGAAATAAGCTTCTGTCTTAACATGTGCTCTGATCAATAAGTATCCGGACTGTTGCCATAGTAACTAAGCTAAAGTACGCAGAGTAAAGTCGCTTGATCAGACATCGTAAATGTTACATGGCACAGCCCACGTTAAACTATGGCTAAGGGAAATTTGAACAGACGGTTTTGTTTGGGTGGATATCTTTGATATGGGTGAATAAACAGTGTTTAACACACTGTATCGTGAGTTCAAATCTCATCGAATCCGACTTAGCTTTTGATACTTAAAGAACAGGGACATTTTTATAAAGAAATACCAATAATATACTGGGTCGAACTGGTCCTTTATAATGCTTTTACTTATCGAAATGTCTTACCCTCTGCTAATGTGAGAAACTAATATATATTTTATGGGTAAATATATTGGCTGAGTGCAGACGCACTAAAAATCTTGCTGTATTTAGTTATGTTTTCTTATGTTCTGAGTTCCGCGTCCAGCAGAATGGTCTGCGCTCTCATTTCGCCCTGATCTTTCTAGAATTGGGCGAGATTATTCTAACTACGCTCACCCCTCCGCAAAAAAAAAACCTGACTTAGAAACATACATGAATTTCTAGTTTATGAGAGGCGCTGATCTGGCAGAAGGGTTGGCACAC
>NC_142934.1:1005551-1009532 GCF_046866305.1 Octopus bimaculoides | reverse complement strand
GTAGATATAATGCAAGAGTAGAGGACAAAATGGCGACTATACTATCATAAATATAATACAAAAGTAGAGGATAAGATAGATACTATAACATCATAAATGTCGTGTAAGAGCAATGGAAGATGAAATAACGGCACTAAAATCATAAAGATTAATACAAGAATAAAAATGGCGGTCTTAAATACAATAAAAGAATAGAATAAATGAATAAACAAAAATATCACATAGAAAACGATGTTACATCTAACCCAGCAGTCGCTTTCGCTGTGTTAGAAATAGTGTTCAAAAATGAAGAAGTTAATATATATTGTAGTCCTAGATACACTATGTCGGGAAAAGTAAAGTGATAGCGATAGTTTACAAAAATGGTTTCATCATCGATCTGTGGATAAGAGCTAGCATGGGGCTGGATGAAAGCTCCGGGATCGGAGTCACGGGGGGATCAAAAATGCACAGATACTATAATGATTCTAATGTCATCAGCTGAGTCTCCAAGACTCACTGGGTCACCAACAGCCTCTAACTTACAGACTATAGTGTCTCACGCAGGCTCTTTCTATCTTTATAAGGAGTCACTGCACAGATAGATAGATAGATAGATAGATAGATAGATAGATAGATAGATAGATAGATAGATAAGTAAATAATTAGGTAGCTAGATAAATAAATAGCTATATATATGTATATATATTATATATATATATATATATATATATATATATATACATATATATATATATATATATATATAAGTAAATATATGACGAGATTCAGCTTTATAATGTTTTTAGTTATACTAATTAATTTCTAAATTTTTTAATCGAAACAGCTGTCAGAGATTATGTCTATTTTTGTAATTCAAATGATTATTAATTTATGTCTATTTTCTTATTCTTCTTAAATATATATAAACTCCAGTTTATCCAATTACCTTACAGTTGAATATTAATTATAATATTCAATACTTATAGTAATAGGTAATAAACCAGTATATTCATTGGATTTTATTATCCCTTAATAAGGTTTTTAACCTTTAATCGAACTATATATATATATATATATATATATATATATATATATATATTAAAAGGATGTGTTATAATACTATTCCACATATACAAAAATAGCCATACCAACAGTGCAACATACATCCATCATCAGCGGCCACACGGATACCGTTATGGTTTCGACACTTATGCAGTACCCTTCAAAACAGCACTAAAATAAGTGTTGTTTGGGAACAAACAAACCAAAGAAAGCACAACTTTCAAACACATTTACCCTATGTACAATAGTATCGGTAAATAAATTCAATAGACTGGTTACTATTACTAGATTTGTGAGTTACCTTACCATCCTCGTCCAAGCTGACCAGAACATCATTCTCTCCTCACCCACTAATCTGTTTTCCTCTTATACTTCAGACACCGCTCTAACAACCTCTCTCACTTCTGTTGTCTCGGATTTGCAACTAATTTATTAATCAATCTAGCTGCCAAGAACGCGCTGTATATGCAAATGGGTGTATTCAATTTCCTGATGAATTGACAAATAAGGTTTATAAGCCGTGTTTCTAGGAACTGTAACAATCAGTAAAAAGACAGACTCAGTTGCCGATGAAATCCCAGCAGAGGATTGAAACAATTCCGGCTGCTATTTATTTATTTATTCATTTCTTTATTTATTTATCAATTGCCTCCGAAGATATTTCATACAAAGGGAAAACGTTTAAATTTCTCAATACACGAAGTTTTGGATAAAAATCTGCTGGAATAATACTGGAGAGCAGTGAAGTAATGAAACAGCATTCTGTTAACACGCCAATAATTTAATATAAACACACACTATACACACACACACACACACACACACACACACACACACACACACACACACACACACACACACACACACACGCATATATATATATATGCATATACACATACATACAAACAAGTATGCGTGTGTGTATGTTTGTATTTATGTAAGTGCGTATAAATGTACGTGCATATATGAATGGTAGAACAGAAATCTGAGCATTTTCATGTATGTATATTTAGCATCCATCCATATATAAGATATACGTACGGTTATGCACCTGTTTAACGGTGTGTGCATATGTGTGTGCACGTGTGTATATGTGTGTGTGCGTGCGTGTAAGCGCGTGCGTAAATGTGAGTGGGTACATTTGAAGAATACAGCTATAGTTTACTATGTCTTTGGAAAATACTACTAAACATTCTTATCTTCAATTTCTTTTTCATCAGTTCAAAAAATGAAGAAAGAAAAAGTGATATATATATATGTGTGTGTATATATATAAAATAAATACAAATATGTATCAATTTTCTTTATCGATTCCGTGATACCAATTTCGGTAAATATGAATTAAAGAGTTCTTTGTATTTTGTTCTTCAAGTCATATTGGTGCATATTGGTGCATACGCTCTGTATTAACTTACCCTAATCTTGCGTCTCTCATCTCTCCCAATCGATAAATGTGTTACGATGAACGGCTCTTACTAAGACAGGATGATGTACTTCAACTTTCCAAACAACATTTCTATTTTGTTGTGTTCGCCTACAATGAACATAGCAACAACAATTGCATTGAAAGAAACTTCTAACTTGCCGACTGACATGCTAGAAATAACACCTAAATCTTCTTCAGCTTACATCTTACCGTCTTAAAATCTGGTAAGACACATTATATAATGTAGTTTATTTTCTCGAAGAGCCTGGTGTGTATATTTATTGTCTGTTAACCGCCAGGAACGCAACTCACAATAGCTTTCTTTTTGAATAAAGTTACTTCTTCTCACATTATCTCACTGTGTCTTTTTACCGTACAAGTATTCTGGCAGCACCATTTTGCCAATATAGGAATGGTCTCTTTCAATGCTAAAACAGCCGCCTGGTCTTCTTTGTGAGGCCAAGATTAAAACCCGCTTTTGAGGATTTCAATACTTCAAGTCCGCTTCAAACCATCTTTGATTGCAGGCATTCAAGAATCGTCAAATGTTTGTTGTTATTGTTGTTGCAATTGATACCAATTCCGTTGTAATTAATCACACACCAGATATCTCTTTCGCATTCTTTCATCTCCATTTTGTCGCTACATTCACACAAAATGTTTATCTTTCCATCTTTTCAACGCTTTTTTCTTTTCTTTTACTCTTTTTAAAGCCAATTCCCGTTTTGCTTTCAGCAGCAGCAGCAGCAGCAGCAGTAGTAGTAGTAGTAGTAGCAGTAGTAGTAGTAGTAGTAGTAGTAGTAGTAGCAACCTTGCCGTTATCAACGCCGTTATTGAGTTCTACTATGAAAACTCTTCGTTCTATGCACATCCAAATCAACCAGTCCATCATCTGCTACTCTGCGGTTTACCCCATGGATGTTCGCGCCAAATTTTACCGCTGATTGCTGAATTAAATTATCGTGGTTTTTTTTTTTTGGGGGGGGGTCTGCGATATTTCTTGTTTGACAGGTTATCAGGTATAAAAGCAGCGTGACCTCCATGTTTTAGGTGAATCAAATGTAACAAAAATACGTGGCCTCGCGTTGATTTAGATATGACTTCTAGCACAGGGTCACAGATTTGGGTGAGGGTGACTCAAATATATCCATCCCAGTACTTTATTAATCGACCTTGGAGGGATAGAAGATGACATTGATGTCGACGGGATTTGAATTCGAAACGTAAATAACTGAAACGAATGCCTCTTGGTGCTTGTTCTGTGATCAAGCCCTGCTGTCTCTCGTTCTTCTGCTGTTTATAGCTGATATCTGTCAAGAGGTCACCAAAAGAGTCTGGCATATAAATATAGAATTCGTAGAGCAGACCATACAAACCACGTGATCTTACTCGCTATTGTGTAGCCAATCATCTTCAAGGGTTTGTAAGAAAATATTGCAAATCATTTATTCCGCGCTCTACCGATTCTAATCACTGCGTAAATAATAATAATAATAATAATAATAATAATA
>NC_142934.1:993051-1000551 GCF_046866305.1 Octopus bimaculoides | reverse complement strand
AATATACAACAATAATTTTGATAGACCAAAGAACATTGGTCTCAAGAAATCATCACCATTATCAATCCCTGGATATTACTGGTTCAAGTCCTGGGAATACTCACAAGCCCGGTTATTCGGTTTCCATACCGTATGAGTCACAACGTTCCACCCGAGTAAAATGGCCAAAAGATTTTAAGCATGAGTAATACACAATGAACAATTTTGTTAGCCAAACGAAGGTTGGTCTTCATCAATCGCCAACAGAAATTATAACCACAAACACGAGGAAAAGACAAATAATTTTGGTAATCCAAGTAAAATTGTTCATTATCCAGGGTCACCGATGGTATTTTAAGTGCAAACCTAACAATAATTGTTGATGTTAATAAATAAATAATCAAAATTTTCACTTAATCTTGCATATTTAACTTTATCAAGCACGAACTTAATAGGACCCGTCACAGTTAATTATGGACGTCACAACTAATTGAGGATGTCACAACTAATTAAAGATATCACGAACACTAAGACAGTTTTATACATTCATTTTATGTGATTCTTCAGCAATTATTATAGAGTTCGGTTTAAACTTTTAATCAGAGTTGAAGCACTGTTGGCATTGATGACATCACTCTCGTTCATTGAAATTATCCCCTTTAAAACTCTCATATCAGTTCCTTGTTGCTGTCGTCGAATATCCGTTATTCGACTAGGATTTGATTTTATCAAAATGAACTTCATCCTATATCATTTTATCATTTTTTCAGGCATGGTATATCTTGGACTACATTCCTCAATATATTTTCCTAGTTGTTTTACCCTAAGTCACTCCTTAACCACAAGACGTATTATCTTCTATGTTCTAGCTATGATCACTCGATCGTTTATTCAGTCACAGTATATCCAGGACTACATTGTATAATGTGTTCCTTCTCGTCATTATCGTCAGAGACTGGGCAAAATATCATTAAGAGCTTCAACTTAAATGTCTGTTAACTTATGTATGTATGTATGTATGTATGTATGGCATTAAGCATTTTGTCCGAGACGCTAACGATTCAGCCATCTCGCCACGGAAAATGAAGAAGGCGAAGATAGTGAATTATTGATGGTTCCTTGAGAACAGTATCAGAAGGCATCAAGAGGAATATAAAGGAAAGTGGAATGCCCAGAAGAACTGTTACAAGAGGTTTGCCTCCTTGACAAGGACAGAATAATCAGGAAAGTATGAGATAGGTGAAAAGAACAAAGCATAATACAGTAGGCTGCAGGTAGCAATCTCACTATGCATGCAAAACTCCAGGAGCTCCAACAAAACCTGTGATAAAGAGAAAATGATAATATTAACAATAATAATAATAATAATAATAATAATAATAATAATAATAAACCTTTCTAGTTGAGGTACAAGGCCTCAAATTTGTGGGGAGGGGACTAGTCGATTAAATCGAACCCAGAACTCAACTGGTACTTAACTTATCGACCCCGAAAGGTTGGAAGGCAAAGTCGTTGCACTTTCCCCGCCACTAAATCCTTTATTAACTTCTAAAGCGGAACATCCACCGATTCCATTGCCCGACTGGTAGAGGGCTATGAGAACCTTGGTGCCAGGCGCCCAGTCTCCTGGCACCTAAATAGTAACTTCTCTTAATTTAGGATTATGAGTCTACAAATTTACAGTATTGTTCTTATAACAGAGCTCAAAATTATTATTATTGTTGTTTCAGCAGAATTGTGGTTGTCATCATCATCATCATCATCATCATCATCATCATCTAATGATTTTTGTTCAGCGATTTTTGTGAGTCGATACAATTGACCTAGCAGTATTTCACTGGTTCTGTACTTGAACGACCCCGAAGAGATGAAAGGCAAATAACCGAAACAAAATACCACAAGGCATTCTTTCCGGCGCTCTACCGATTCTGCCAGCTTGCCAACAACAAAGATAATAATAATGCTAAATCTGTTTCTATTTCTTGTGTATTACAGCGGTTCGACTTGATTGTTGGGGCGGATGGGAAGAAGGCGACTATATTTACCTAGTGGCGGCACCTTCCGGTCAGAAACCACAGTATTGTATGGTGAGTTAACATTTCAATAGATTTTTTTTAGTACTTCCGGTGTTGCAGTCACTCACGGATCAATGGGGTGCCCCTCGTCGTTTGGCCGGCCCTACGTGTTTATGTGTGCTATAAGACTGGTGGAACGGGACTGGCCTAGGGCTAAACTGTCATCCAGAAGACTTCGACAATACCATTTAAAGAATAGGGTTTCTGTCATTATTTTTAGCCGATGCAGAAAAACCAGATACACACAGAAATAGCTGCCTCCATACTTTCATTATAAACACACACACACACACACACACACACACGCGCGAACAACAAATACACAGATGAACCAACGTACACACATTCATACACACACATACATAGACAAATACAGTCACACAGACCTCTCACATACTAATACACACATACTTGAATACGCATACACAAGCACAATCATACAAACATACAAGCGCACACATACATATATTTACATATGCACATACATATGCATACACATATACATATACGCACATACACGCCCCAACGGACAGACATACATACATATATACCCATACACACACACATATATATATACATATATGCATAACATGCACCTACAGACACACATGCAACACGCAAACACACATACATCCTACATCACAAACACATAAACAAATACACACACGCGCGCACATGCACACATACACTTATACACATGCACGCACTCATATAGACATGCATGCATACACATTGTACGCTAGATGCCCCCCCCCCCCCAACATGTATTACGCAACAAAATAACTCAGATTTTTTTTGCGGTCCTCAATAAAACTTTTATAATATATAGTTTTGGTGGTGGTGGTCATGGAAGAGTATGAAGTGGGAGTAGGTAAAAATGTATGATTGTAACACTGCAGTTTGTATTATAAATGTGTGAATGTTACAAGGTGCAATATGGTGCACAACTGTTGGAGAGGCACGGTGGGACATTTGATATATTGTGGCGATGGCGGTGGTGCGTCACGCCTGGTTGATCTCCTGAATTATGTGTTAGAGTAACTATTCACTCAGGTGTGACTAAAAAATAAAACGACAATAGTAACAGAAACAACAACAACAACTAGGGCAGCAGCAACAACAACAACAAACAACGAGGAAGCTCCCACATGGTAGCTGGATCTGCTAGAAAGAGCAGTCAATTCTATCCGAATCTTATGTTTTCTGGTTCATTTAGCCCCAGACTAAACAGACTGGATGGCCATAGATTTTGATCATAGGTTTTACTCATTGAAGATTGACCTGGGGCTAAATAACGTACAACAACAACAACATTCAGAAATATCTGTTTCCACTTTGGGGCAATGTGGCACAAGACCTGAATTGTTTTTGGAGGGGCGGGGTATAAGACGATCACATCGACCCCAGTAGTTCACTGGTATTTGCTTTATCGAACACGAAAGAGATGAAAGGCAGAATCGACCTCGGCGGAATTTGAACTCAGAACATGAAACCGAAAGAAATTACAGCTAAGCATTTTGTCCGGCATGCTAACGATTCTGCCACTCACCGCCGTCATTCAGAAATATCGCTACACCACTAATTAACCATTAAAACAAACAAATACAACCACCATACCACCGCCACCACCACCACCACCACCGCCGCCACCACCACCACTACCACTACCATCATCAGCATCACCAACATCTCTTTTTCCTGAAGACCGTCACAATCACCAAACCAATCAATTTCCGTTCTGGTTCTATTGATTTCATTAACGTATAACTTCACGTCGCCTGACTCCCTTCTCTCCGCCTCTGTAGCCATCATCATCAACAACACCTCCACCACAACCAACTACTCTACCATCACAACACCCACATACTCACTGCCCCCCCACCTCCAGCCTTTCCACCATCTTTATAATTATTTTATAGACTTCATTAATTAAAGAGTCAAGGATTTTTAGCAACTTACTTTTGTCTTTATTTTCCATTTTTTATGTGTAACACACACACATACACACACACATTCACATATGTGTGTATTCTGTATGTTTGTAGAATCATAGATAGACATACATTCATGCATACATTCATACATACATATAAACATACATACATACATACAAAAATACCCTGTTGATTTTGAAATTCCAATGAAGGAGCCTTGGATCTAGGTTAGAAACCGGTTCTTTCTTTATTGGCAACAAATCTTGAAATAAAACTGAACAATGCCATACATACACACACGCCTTTATGTTTATGTATAAATGTTTATTTTTAATGTCAAGTTAAAATAAAAACTATTGAACATTAAATTGAAGAAATACTCTATATTTTTTGTAGAGTTCATATTTCTTTCACGATGGCTTGCCTATTTCTTCTGGATAAGTTCGGACTGATTCGAACGCAGATATGCTAATCGCTGCAGTGTTCGTCATAGGAAACATCTCTTTTTTACGACGAACATGCGTTCACACCACATTCAACTCATTGGAGTGAAAGATTCTGGGACAGTGGTGTTTCGACATGTGTCTCGTCCGCCATTCATACCCGGACCGATTAATCTAACAAAATAACGACAAGTTATAATATGTATTAAACTTTTAGAAGAAGACGGTTGACAGTCTCTTCGAAGTTTCGGCCTACATTCGTCGGACTACTCACTGATACCGTAGAGTACCTTTGAAGAAAATCCTCTTGACGAATTGGTGCGAAATCCCTGACAAACAGGTTTCATGTTCAGGTCTACAGATGTGCCGTATTGTTTCTCTGTGTTTCCTGCCACAACTACAATTGTCTCTGCTCTTTAGATCTAACTAGATTCGTATCACTTCTACCCAGTCATTCCTATACCCCTCGTCTTTCTTCCCCTCTCCACCCGTATTTTTTTTTTCCACATCTCATCTCATGTGGTAATCCTTATATCCGATCTTCTCACCCCAGAACGTTGCTCTCTCTGGAATGACGTGGCTGCCCCGTGTCCTTACGGTAATCCTCTTTTCGCAGTGGTTTGAGTGGAACATTAAATGTACCAAAACTCATGCGCCTTGGGGTTGGGGGGAAGGGAGTGTCTACGAACGTTCTGGGCTCTGACCTTTCCACCAGACCAAGCAAGGAAAAGGAGGAGAAAAGGCTTGCGGCTTGGCTGGACATATGTGTGTGTGTGTCTGTGTGTAATGAGGGAGAGTGAGGTGAAAGAAGGGAAGTGTATTGATAACTATGCAGACATCGAGCCATGATGAATGCAAGAGGCATGTATATATATATTCCTCTTTCTCCGTTCTTCCATTCTCCGAACTTTCCATCTTTCCGACGAAGGGCTACGCCCGAAACGTCATACACTCTCTCTTTCCTTTCCTGAGCGTCCAATAATACTATCCATATCACGTCCTCACTTTGTTGTTTTTTTGTTTTTTTGTTATTGTTTTTTTGAACTATATATATATATATATATATATATATATATATATATATGTATGTATGTATATATACATACGTACACACACACACATATATATATTTATATATATGTATATATACATACATACACACACACACACACATATATATATATATATATATATATATACATATATATATATGAGAGTAAAAGTAGGACATATTTGATTATATATATATATATATATATATATATATAGAGAGAGAGAGAGAGAGAGAGAGAGAGAGAGAGAGGAAGATGAATCGAGATAGAGAGAAAGAGAGGGCGAAGGAGAAGGGTGTATGAAGAAAGAAATGTAGAGAGATATAAAGAAAAGCGAGAGTGTGGGGGTGGGGCAGAGAGACAGAAATAAAGACCAAAGGAAACAGGCTGATAGACATTGGTTAAAAAATTGCAAAGCTTGCTGGGAAGAGAAAACACGTGCCACAACAAAATTAATTAGAGCTCAGCCAATCAGATGGCTGCGTCAATCTTCTCGCCAAACGACCACCACCATAAGTAATAGCTGACAATAAAATGATGGGTTGTCCACATTGGTCTAACTTAATTATGAACCAAGGCGGCTTAAGTCAAATTATTTCTTACCGATTTCATTGTTTGATAATGCCTCCAAGATCTGTCTCAGACATTTCGCCTTTCACGTTTGATTTAGATTTCTCTCTCTCCCTCACTCTCTCTCCCTCCCTCCCTCTCTCTATTACTCTGTCTCTCCGCCTCTCTCACACTTTCTTTTTGTCATTCTTTCTTTCTTTACTTTGATATTTTCTGATGGGCGTTTTTGTTATTTTTGTTGTTGGCTCTGGTTGTTTCATGTATTTTTATGTTGTTGTTTTGTGTAAATAACAATTCGTAACAAATGTCTTTTGGTTCGATACTTGAAGAAGGGAAAATGTGTGTGTGCGTGCGCGTGCGCGCGTGTGTGTGTGTGCATGGGTGTATGTATGTGTGTGTATACATATGCATACATATATATATATGTATACACGCACACATATATATCTATTTATATATACATATGTATGTATATACATATATACATATATATGCATACACATGATGTGTGTGTGACCTGTCTGTCATTTGTGTGTGTGTGTGTGTGTGTGTGTGTATGTGTATGTGTGTTGTTGTTGTTCTGACAACGTAATTCGTCTTGCAGCCATAAAATAACGTCAACTATATTAAAAGGTCTGTAGGTCCATGCTGTGTTAGCAGTGCGATTCAATCATTTTAAAGCTATCTCTACAGATTTTGTATTGAATTTAAAGCCTGCAGCGAAAGTTAAGAATTTCGTATACGAATACGTCTTTATAAACAATGCAATCGAATATAGAAAAATAGGTGTATATGCATATTTGAAGAGTTATTGCGCTTTCTCCGGCACCACATCCAACCCATTAATTTAATCCATTTCTTAAATACCCACTTTCATTGCTAGTTCCAAATTCTATGGAATATTTGTAAAGATAACTGGAAAGTGATTGAATCGCTCTGATAACACAGAAGGAGGACACAGCACCGACCTACAAACCTTTCGCATTATATTATGGTTCCCAAACGAAATAAGTTTTTCCTACCACCAATTGATATAGATGTTCCAGTTGCCAGGAACGTTTCTAATATGTATATTGGTCTATCCAATAGAGTAACATCTCTAAATTTTGTAGCTATTTAAACAATGTGTTCGTGAATGGTTAGTGAGTATGTATATATGTATATATGTGTACATACATATATATATATATATATATATATATATGTATGTGTGTGTGTGTGTGTGTGTGTGTGTGTGTGTGTGTGTGTGTGTGTGTGTGTGCATATATATGTATGTATATTTATGTATGTATGTGTAAATATATGTGTGTACATAGATGGGTAGACAGATACGTACATCCTTAAAATTCGATAAACACACAAGGGAAAACACTGTACAATGAACAAGACATTATACATATACACACACACGTCTGTGTGTGTATACATGTGTGTGTGTGATATATCT
>NC_142934.1:963051-985551 GCF_046866305.1 Octopus bimaculoides | reverse complement strand
TATAAACCAATCAAATCAATTCCAGACGTAGGTCAGCATTGGTGTTATTCTATTGGTCACCGACATACGAAAGTTTGACACAATATTAATCTCTATGCATTCATTCAAAAAGTTGAGAAACAGAACAACGAACATTTACGCGATTTAAGTTTGAAATATATTTGCAAGGGGAATAACTCTATTCTTCTAATTCAGAGTTGTCTTTCTTGATTATATTTTTCGGGTTTTAAACTTTAAATTTCACTTACACCGTTGAGGAAAATAGCTGCACAATTAAATAAATAAATAAATAAACAGACAGACAGACAGACAGACAGACAGACAGACAGACAGACAGACAAGCAGACAGACAGATAGATAGATAGATAGATAGATAGATAGATAGATAGATAGTAGACAGACAGATAGGCAGACACCAGATAGATAGATTGATAGATATATAGATAGATCTGTGGTGAGACGTGTAAGGGGATGGAGCCCTCCAGGTCTGAAAATATCTCAGACTCCCTGTTTATAACAAACATTGCTTTTAAGTCATTAAAAAGATGAGGGAACAAAGTGATATATTTACGTTCTTGTGCATATATGTGTATATGTGCGTACCTATCTGTGTGTGTGTGTGTGTGCCAGTATGTTTGAATAGTTGTATTCGTATCAGCTGCCTCTTTCTCTGTGCGTTTCTGTGCGTGTGTGTGTATGTGTAAATATATATATGTATGTGTGTCTCTATTATGTATGTGTATGCTCGTGTCTATCAGTGGCCGTGTTAACATGGAACTCTTTCCCATCCTGGAGTGTTAGGTCTCCCTTCACAATTCACTTTTGATCGTCAACAGATCCGTGGAATTGTGAGGACGACCACGAAGAATGTCGAGAAATCATGCGACGTGGCCGTTGTACGAAGGAGGGGGGAAAATACTACCTCCATTGTCAACGATCGTGTGGACTTTGCGGTAAGGAAACCTCATCCAATAATTCTTCATTGTGACCCGTTTTTTTTTTATAGGTGGCGGAGTGGTGCTGGTGGGGAATGCTAGCAATGGTGGACGGACATACAGACTCAGCCGTGGTCACCATCATTCTTACAGACATTCATATACACATACATACGTACACACACACACACACACATATATACATACACATAAACATACACACGCACATGCATATATACATACATACATTCACACACATATACACACATACATACATACATACATACATATATACACACATATATATATGTATGTATGTATGTATATGTGTATGTATATATATATATATATATATATATATATATATATACGCATGTATGTATGTATAAGAACGCTGGGTTTGTTTTAGTAAGATCATAGCAGACTGACTCGTCCACCAAATCCATCACTGAACATTGAGCATTTGTAAAACATTCCAGTGATTCTCCATTTGAGGTTCCTGCTTTGAACAGATACACAGAATCGCATACGTGCATGTAGCACACTTACACACGCACATATTTGTGTATGATATGTGTTTGGGAAATATGCATGATACACACAAACACACACGGACACATTCCCGTTCCTTATAATACCTTCACGAATATTCACACACTTAATCACGCAAACGAAATTATGCGCACATACCCCTAACCGATCAATAAACAGAGACGCATCTACACATACACATGCATAGACACACGTACAAATATATACAAATGCAAGCGCTTACAACACACGCACGCACACACACACACAGAGGCACTGCATGCACACACGATGATTTGCAAGTAGAGAATCTACTATGAAAAAGCATTGATGGACTCGAGCCTTCGACTCGACTTTTACCTCTGTCACTTCTGATAATGCAATTTGCTATCGATTAGCCGCTTCGATCTCTATTCCGACCTATAATAAGGCTATTGTTTATCAACAATCTGACCTAGGGTCAATATTGATAATATTAGATCACGGGGTGAGGGTAATACAGATTCCTTCTGTAGTACAAACTTTTACGAAGACAAAACCAAATGGAACAAAGCATCCAAGAATAAATTCGTCGAAGGAAACATACATACAAGCATACATACACACAAGCGTAAGACCAATTCTTCTAAAACAGACTCAAAGCAGACTTAGAAGAGAATGGGAAATCATTGAAAAGGTCACGAACAGCGATGAAAGAACTTGGACTAACAAACAACCGATTAGTTGTTTAATCAATACATTAAACAAATGCTTGATTAGTAAGCTGGTTAGATATTTAACCGATTGAATAATAATAAAGAAGTAATACTGAACCAGTGCATGTATCATTTTTATTGTCGTAATGGCCCTCCCAAAACTCAGCAAGATTAAGATATTAAGTTAAGACCAAATACTGCTACGATAAAGTACATATATCTAATAATTAAAGACATGTTCCAGTAAATTTGAAACATATTTGAACCTGTAAAGGCTTTTCACTTCAGTTTGTCGTGGAGAAAAATAATTCTTGCCTAAGGCAAAAACGCGGCCTCTATTGGACTCAAACAGATTCGAACTGGTCTTAATTTAGTTTACGCATCACCGCTTTGTATACTTACTCAGTAGATTAATAATTTAAATTTTCAAAACGAAAAATTATCGAAGTATTAATGTAATTATTATTTAATTTTAGAAATTAGCACTCGATATTATATTACTAAATGCACTAAAACGGTATAACAGATGGGAATGTCATGGACGGAATATCTATGATCATCGCTTCTACAACTGGCCGAGGGTTAAACACCTCCAACATCAACAGCTACAAACAACTCCCTACAACAACAAAAAAACAACAACTGAAACATCAATAAAAACACAAAACATTTTGTCAATATTTCATTTGAGATTTTTACAAAAAAAAAAATATTTTGTAAATATTAATGTTTTTTATCGATTTATTTGTTGAAAATATTTGTAATTGAATTCATCAACAATTGTTCATTAGTCATTTGAAATTTTTAAAAGTAATTACCAATAATGTTGTTGTTGTTGTTGTTGCTGTTGTGCTGACAATGACAGTGTTGCTTTTTTTATTTTCTGTTATCGTTGTTTTTGTTAAAGTTTTTTTTTTTAAGTGCTGGAGACTGCACCGCTATTTGTGACTTTGAAAGCGCTTTCAAAGTGCTTCCATTATTTCACCATTAATCTCTGTTATCGTAATTCATGAGCTTTATATTGTAGTTGTCGCTATTGTAGTGGCTGTCTTTGTTATATTTATCATCCATAGTTTAAGAAATACAACAAAAGTTTCTATTCTTGGACTAATAATTTGGTTCATCTTGAATAACCTCCAGAGCAGTGTTCACCGTTAACAAGGATGTTCATCGCCAAAGTGAACATAGATATTCAATATGTGTATAAATGTGTACTCATAAAACTACTACATACGAGTAGGAGTGGCTGTGTGGTAAGAAGCTCGCTTACCAACCACATGGTTCCGGGTTCAGTCCCACTGCGTATTCATGTTGTAGATGTTCTTGTTGTTGTTCTTATGGAATTTTACTCATATTATTTTAAGTGCAAATTTCGACTTCTACTTTTATATCTCCCCACCCTGCTCTTACACAAACTCAGCCCCTCTCAAAGAAACTAAATGTAAAACCTCCGAAGGTTGTACGTTCGAATCTGATGGTTTGCATTCAAATGGAATCTTTCCAGGTGTCCGCGAAGAGAGTAAACAACGGTGCGAATTTGCTGACAAATATGTCGGCAAATGGATGTTGTATGAAGAAGAATACAATGAACAGGTCGTCATTAACAAAACACACATCAGTTTCTCCAAGCTAGGATCTTTCCGATGTGAAGAATTAAACCCATATAAGGAGAAATATAAAGTATCATCAGTGTTTCCTAATGGATGGTAAGTAGGGCTCCTGGCTTTCTTTATTCCGTTTTTCCTTCTTTCAGTTATATATTTTTAAATTACGGAGATGTACTTGCATAGCAAGTCACCTGATATGAGATCGTGTGCTGGAACGAAAACAATTGCAGCGTGGAAGGTGTTTATTAGCCATTTAAGAAACACGCGAAAACAGTTAAATTCACTTCAACATTTAAATTTAATTTGTCAAAATACTTTCGTCACTTTGAGACTGCGACCTGTTCACTGACAAATTTCTAAGATGCAGCACGGAATTTCGTCAATGAACAGGTCGCGGTTTCAAAGCGACGAAAATATTTTGACAAATTAAATTTAAATGTTGAAGTGAATCTAACTGTGTTTGTGTGTTTCTTAAATCGCTTATAAACACCTTCCACGCTGCAATTGTTGCTAAAATTAGTTTTATTTAAAATTCTTTCACTTACAAAGTTTTCAACCAACATAAAAATTTCTCGTGTATGTGTGTGTGTGTGTGTGTGTGTGTGTGTGTGTGTGTGTGTGTGTGTGTGTGTAATCAACAGATGAGATCCAGAGATGCTCAACGTAGGAAACAGTAGCGTTCAAATGATTTAAACTCAGCGATAATGATGCAACTGAACGAATAAAACCGATCGGGTTTCATTTATAAAATATACATACATAGGCGCAGCAGTGGTTGTGTGGTAAGTAGCTTGTTTACTAACCACATGGTTACGGGTTCAGTCCCACTGCGTGGCACCTTGGGCAAGTGTATTTTACTATAGCCTCGGGCCGATCAAAGTTTGTGAGTGGATTTGGTAGAAGGAACTGAAAGAAGCATGTCGTATATATATATATATATATATATATATATATATATATATATATATGACAACCGATGCTGTTGTGTTTACGTCCCCGTAACATAGCGGTTCGGCAAAACGGACCGATAGAATAAGTACTAGGCTTTACAAAGAATAAATCCTGGGGTCAATTTGTTCGACTAAAGGTGGTGCTCCAGCATGGTCACAGTCAAATGTCTGAAACAAGCAAAAGAGTTAAAGAGAATATACATGTAAATGAAGAGAAACCAAAAGACTCTATGTATTACTGATGATGAACATTCATGGATGTATATATAGATATCCGTATAGTAATGGAGCAGATTAGCACAGAGTACAAAATACGTTTTGTAAAATACATCTGCCAACATTATAGCGTAATTCTGAACTCCCAGAAACAGCTGTTGGAAATGATATATCGTACCTTCTTCCCTTAGCACCGTGTATATAGGTGTACACATTCATATGTATATATGTATATATGTGTGTGTGTGTGTGTGTGTATACATACATATATGTGTGCGTGTATGTATGTGTATTTTATATGCATGTTATTGTTAATGCTATCTCTATTATTTAACTAACAAGATTATGAAACAGCTGTAGATATATATATATATATATATATATATATATATATATATATATATATATATATATATATATATATATATATACATATATATGTACGTGTTTGTATGTACATATGTATGTACGTATGTATGTATGTATGTATGTATGTATGTATGTATGTATGTATGTATGTGTGTATGTATGGATAGATAGATAGATAGATAGATAGAACATCTGCTATCAATTTAATGCATCGTTTCTCTTTTTGTCATTTCAGTTCTCAACGCTATACTTGCATAGAATTCAATCGCAGAAACAATAACCTACTGCAGTATAGAATAGGTGAGTAATGGTTAAACTCTGCGTCACTGTTGTTACTCCGAGTATCGTTGTTTGTTAAAAAGTATAATACTTCCTCACTTACCTTGAAAAATCTGCTAAGATGTTCGTTTTCTAGTAAAACACTTACTGAGTTTCATTGCATGAAATATCTCCATGTGTGTGTGTGTGTGTGTGTGTGTGTGTGCGCGCGCTCTGTCGTGATTTCTAAGATTCACAAAAATGTGCTAAATTAAGCGAGAGATGAATGTTGATTTAAAATTTTGGTACAAGGCCAACAATTACGGTAGAAAGGGTAAGTCGATTATTACATCGATCCTACCGTCCTCAACTCATTCTTATTTGCTCGACCTCGAAAGAATGAAAGGCAAGTTCGACCTCGGCAGAATTTGAACTTGGAATTAGTTCCGAAATGCCACTAAGCAGTCTGCTCGGTGTGCCAGCCGTTCTGCCAACGCACCGCCTTAAGCTAAAGATAAATGTTTTCATTTAATAACGTTGTTGCCACCAAAACGATTTATAAACTTTGGAAAGATCGGGGAATAGTTTTTGAAGGTATGGGTTGGAGTGAATCTCGAAGCACATATAATCTATAAATAAAAAAAAAGTCGAGGAGAAAACGAACCCACATCGCCTATAGACAGAGCAGACACTCTACCATTGGATCGAAGCAATCCTTCGAATTTCTATGATTTAGAAACTGTATTCTTACTCGCAAACGCCTGTTGTACCTACAGAAGATGTGAGTTCGATACCCACGGGTAGCCTTCATTTTTTCCCATCCAAATATTTACATTCTATTATTTCTAGATTTGTGCTTTGAGACTCAGTTCTACAAAAGAGTTCTTTAATAAATACAGAATTTATATGCGAGCTAATATAAACATCATAAGCAGGCAGTACTGCAATTGGACGGATCCTGTGTTTATCAAATGGTGCGCGCGCGCGCGTATGTGTGTGCGTGCGTGTGTGTGAAATGAAGCTGTGGCACAAGGGACGATATGAATTTACAAAAAGATGAGAAAAAATATCGGATACAGACAAGCTATATCCCTCGTCATTTATTGACCAAATATCATCACGGTCTCGACAACTTCGGACAATTGTGTCCACTTGAACGGTATAAGCAACATAAGCTGATGAGGTGTAAACTTGTGGACATGAAAGACGAAGAGGGACAAGAATGGAGAAAAATAAGGAGAAATGATGAGGTCCGTCGACCCAATGGTAAATATGTACATGTAGGTATTTGTATATATGCATACGTGAGTCTATATTTATAATAATTGATATGCATCGTTCATAGGCGAGTGCGCTTATGTATTACTCTTTTCTACTCTGGGCACAAGGCCCGAAATCTTTGGGGGAGGGGGCCAGTCGATTAGATCGACTCCAGTACGCAACTGGTACTTAATTTATCGACCCCGAAAGGATGAAAGGCAAAGTCAACCTCGGCGGAATTTGAACCCAGAACGTAAAGACAGACGAACTACCGCTAACCATTTCGCCCGGCGTGCTAACGTTTCTGCCAAGCTCCTCGCCGTCTTATCTATATGTATTATTGAAAATGCAATGCATTTACAGCGTATTACTCTCAGTTTAAAGTTACATCAGACTTGTACAATATGAAAGGAATATTAGCATCTTTAGATTCTGCTCAAGAAATACCATGGAAAATGTTTTTCTTTTTCTTTTCTTTTCTTTTCTTTTTTTTTTATTTATTTATTTACAGATAGTTTATGTCATCTAGAATTATTTCAATCAGCAAAAGGAGATCTGGTTTCAAAACACGTGAAAAGATAATATTAAAAAACGGATAATTATCTATTTGAAAATAAACAATTCGAGCGTTTTGTATATCAGGTCATACGGAGAAAATGGAAAGTAAGAAAGCAGAAGATTTAGCAAAAGTTGTAGAAATAAATAGGAATAAATAGTTCTGGATTAGTTTTCAAATCTATTTCCAATAAAACCATCTAGCAAAAACAATTGTAGAAATTGAGTAGAAGAATGATTAGGTAAACTATCAAAATTTATCTTGTATCATCTGAACAATATCTTTTATTTGATACTGTATATAGATAGATAGACAGACAGACAGTTAGATGGATAGACAGATAGACAGACAGACAGACAGACAGGTACATAGACAGACAGGTACATAGACAGACAGACAAATAGATAGATTATGCGGCGAGCTGGCAGAAATGTTAGCACACCGGGCGAACTGCTTAGCAGTATTTCGTCTGCCACTGCGTTCTGAGTTCAAATTCCGCCGAGGTCGACTTTGCCTTTCATCCTTTCGGGGTCGATAAATTAAGTACCAGTTACGCACTGGGGTCGATATAATCGACTTAATCCGTTTGTCTGTTCTTGTTTGTCCCCTCTGTGTATAACCCCTTGTGGGCAGTAAAGAAATAGGTATTTCGTCTGCCACTATGATCTGAGTTCAAATTCCGCCGAGGTCGATTTTGCCTTTCATCCTTTCGGGGGTCGATTAAATAAGTACCAGTTACGCACTGGGGTCGATATAATCGACTTAATCCGTTTGTCTGTCATTCTTTGTCCCCTCTGTGTGTAGCCCCTTGTGGGCAGTAAAGAAATAAGATAGATAGATTATGCGTGTATGTAGAGGTGCGTGTGGGCGTGGGTAGGGGCGCACTGCACATTTAGCAATCAGATAAAATAATGCAGACGATATTGTTACATAACTTTATTATAGGTTTCGATCGTTTTGAATAGCTAGAGTAATTATTTCGTCAGTATAGACATCGGTCTGCGGAAATAGAATTGTTGTCAATCCATACAATAACTAATTCATTAACTTGAAAATTAATGAAATATATGCCTTCTGCTATTCTGATCAGTTATTCTGAAAGTTATTATGGTAGCTTTTGAGAATTTCCAACAAACATATTCTGTGATGGGTTTCTGCTTGCAGAATATCGGAGCAATAAGCATTAAATGTTTCCCTATCTGACATAATTCAGTTGATGGACATTATAGATGACTGCCACATTAGATTACCTCTTTTGATTTCATATAAACTCGCCACTGTCACAGTCCTGACAGTTCAAGAAGTTACCAAATTTTATTGTATGTCTGAATCGAAGAAAGGAAGCTTTTGGAAGAAGAATTGCCAAGATGTTGGAGTTTAGTACTATAATCCCCAAACGACTGCAATGTAAAGGGTAGTACGAAGATAGGTTAATGCAGAGAAGAGCTTTTAAATTAAGGAAAAACGTAGAGGTCGTTCTAATGTATCTTGTACTTGTTTCAGTCATTAGACTGCGGCCATTTTGGGGCAGCACCGTGAATTTTTAGTTGAATGAATTGGCTCCAGTATTTACATTTTTAAAGCTTCATACATAGTCTATTTCTCTGTTATACCGAACTGCTAAGTTAGGAGAATGTAAACACACCAACACCGGTTGTCAGGTGGTGGTGCAAGACAAACACAGGTTCCAAAATACACACACACACACACACACATATATATATATATATATATATATATATATATATATATATATATATATATATATATATATATATAAATTAACAGAATGAGATAAAAATCCAAGGTTGTGAAAGATTTCAGAACATTTATAAATAAAAGGTCTTACAGCTGTTTCCGGGATATTTTATATATCACTTCATCGGAGACGGTGTGAGAAAATGGTCAAGCAATAGTTATTCTAGCTATGAAATAGAGAGTGAAGTGGGGGAATGAAAATAGATGTGAGATATGCAGATATATATATATATATATATGTATGTATGTATGTATGTATGTATGTATGTATGTATGCCACACCGGTTTAGCAAACAGAGGTATATTTCGGAGTGAGTTGTCGTAAATACCATGAAACAGGTATGATGGCCACAACTTGTCTTTAGCTCTAGATTGAACTGGATATAAAAAACAATAGGGACAATGTAATCAAATGAATTATGATACATTTTTAGAAATATTTGCTTAATCATCCCTGGAAGAATGGAGACTAACATCTACATAGCTTAGTATCGAACGCAGAACATAAAGTTATTTAACGTGATATTTTAGTGTTTCAACATTGCAGCGCCCGTTGGTGACGTATTGTTATGTGATATACCGGGTACGCCAACACAACAGGACTATATACGGGTCACGTGGAGAGGAGGGGAAGCAATCCTTGATTGAATGACGAATTGAGAATATTAACGAGGGTCAAACCCTACCCAACCCGCACACCTTATGTAATTAAACCATAATTACACAATTAATTAGACCACACAGGTACATTTACTAACATATAAACATTTACAAAGACATACACAGATACACAGTTATATAAGCATTCACAATACACAATATACAAACACAGACGTACGCACACAGATATACATACAAATGCGCGCATACACGCGGGCGTTCATGCAGGTTCGTATAAATAAATATATACATGTATACGCTCACGTATTCATACATGTAGGAAGATATACACATATACACCTTTTAGAAATACTTTATTTTCGTTAAATATTTATATCACAATATACATAATAAAAACCAGCCGCCATGTTTACAGGAGCTGATAGACTTTTATAATGGAGTGTATTCAGAATGGGTGTAGAATAAGGTCAACTGGTCTACCACAAATATGGCGTGTATATGAGTGGATGTGTGAATATAGATATACATATGTATCTATATATATGCATATATATATATATATACATATATATATATATATATATATATAGATATATATATATATATATATTTGTGTGTGTGTGTATGTATATATAAATTGATATATATAAATAGATATATGTATATATATATATATATATATATATATATATATATATATATATAAATAAATATATATGTATATATAAGTACATATATATATATAGATATATGTATTTATATATATATAGATATATGTATGTATATATATACATATATACATATATATATATATATATGTATATATAAGTACATATATATATATAGATAGATATATGTATTTATATATATATAGATATATGTATGTATATATATATACATATATATATATATATATATATATATATATATATATATATATATATGTATATATAAGTACATATATATATTTACATATACTGTATGTATAAATTATATATGCGTGTAAGTGTATATGTGCACAGACGTAAATCTTTATAGTTATGCTTCTCTATCGATGTGCATATATTTCCATCTACATACATACATATATATATATATATATATATATATATATATATATATATATATATACATACATGTAATTATAAACGTATGTATGTATGTATGTATGTATGTATGTATGTATGTATGTATGCACATATGCTCCTGTATGAATTCAAATATGCATTTATGTATATCTGTACATTTCTGTGTAGAGACACAATTACTGTTGGTGTTTATATATTTGAAGACTCTACAGTGAGATGTGAATAGGTTGAATATATACATACATATACGTATTATATATATATATATATATATATATATATATATATATATATATATATATTTACATATGTATGTATATATAAATATATTTACATATGTATGTATATATATATATATATATATATATATATATATATATATAATATGTATGTAAACCGCAAGAGCCTGAAATATTTATGAGATGTATATAAACACAAGCCGAACATATGTTTGGGATTGCATGGATATATAATAATTTATTATTCCAAACACAAGTACCCAAGTGTGTTGCTTCGTTCTCCTTACATTCAACAAACAACACACTCACACATATATATATATATACAAATATCTATTTATATACTGTCATATATGCATATATACACATATGTATATATACACGCACATAATAAATATGTTGTTGTACACGCTGATTTATTGTAGCTTGTGTTTTACAAGTACAAAACCATGTTTTGCTCGTATATAATACATTAAATACTGGAGAGAACAAACACTAAAAGGCCACTAAGTGACTTGGAATGTGTGTGTGTGTGTGTGTGTGTGTGTGTGTGTGTGTGTGTGTGTGTGCGTACACACATGTTCATGGGTATATGTTTGTGAGTATGTATGGATATATATATATATGTGTATACACATGTATATGTGTCTGTGTACATATATATGTATATTTGTGTGTGCGTGTATATAGATAACAAATAGATAAATAGATAGAGAGAGAGCGAGAGAGATGGATTGATAGTCTGAGAGTTAGGTAAGTGAGTAGATATAATGAATATATGTTTATATATACATACATACATACATACATCAAAATGTAATAATTCAAAACGTGTGTATAAATACACACATACACACACATATATATATATATATGCAAACACATCAAACACATGTTTGCATATATATATATATATATATATATATATATATATATATACATAGAAACGTGTGTGTGTGTGTGTGTGTTTGAATGTTGTGTGTGTTTGCAACAATGAGTACAAGAGAAGAAAGATAAATATATATATATATATGGAAGAGTAAAAGTTGAGATGTTTACGAGATGTGGCGCCAATTTAGCGAAATATAGAGAAACAGTTTATTGATTTGTCCCAATAACTCCTTAATTTTCTTTTATGGACCCCCTGAATATGGACCCCCGCCTATGAAAGGCGAACTTGCCTTTATAACGTACATTCCAGCTTTGGAAGACAACTACACCAACAACAACTACAACTACGTGACACAACATGAACATATACATATAAACACACACACACACACGTATATGTGTACATATATACATGCACTATCAACCTCTCTATTTCTCTGTCTGTCTCTCTGTCTCTATATGCATACTGTTTGTGCGTGTATGGATGTGTGTGTGTGTGTGTGTGCGTGTGTGTGTGCATTATATATTTATATTTGAGAAATGTGATATACATACATGCGTACGTATCCATATATATATATATATATATATATATATATATATATATATATATATATATATATATATATATATATATATATATATATTTCCATATATATGTGTATATATATATATATTCGAAATACGAGGCTAGAAAAAACAGCCAACAGCTGATGAAGGGTCGTTTTTTATCTTGTTTGTTTTGTTTTCGTTGTTCGAAAGAATAGTTCATATTCCATGTACAAGTACCTCGTACCTTTTTGGTGTACACGTTTCGTGACGTCCTGTGCCTACATATGCATATATATAAACATATACATATACATAATCGTCAACCATCCGATGTGTATAGTATCTTAGTATACCCTCCTGTTATATGAAACTGTAAGTTCAAATCCAGCTACATTTAATTTTGATTTCCTTCCTTGCGAATTCTATAAATAAAGTATCGGTTTAAACGACGTGATAGCGCGTCAAACAAATTGACCTGTGGTAACTGTCTTTGATCATTGCGCTCTGACGTCACCATCTGTAACACGAAGCCTTGTCATCAAAGATGAAAAATCAATGGAAGAAGCAGACGGAGTAGGAATAAATGGGGAATCAGAGATGTCTTCGGGAAGCGATATGGTTCAAGATTTATATACGTGACATCAAGGCTTGGGGGTTATAAATGAGCCCTAAGCCGTTCACTGTTTAGTGTTGCAGGCTGAGTCAAAGTGAGACGATTAATGGCACCAACCATATTTTCAGTTTGTTAGTTTCCGCTGATTGCAAGAGATATTGACAATGTATTATTTCTCGTCGTTGCAGGTAAATTTAGACGAATGAACTTACCACTGGATCAGCTGTGTGTATTTAACGATGATACATACCCTTGGATGGAAAGTGGGTGGAGTTACCATATGAAAAATCTCATCCGTAAGTAATTCTCGCCTTTCAAGTCGCTGCTGTTTACTTTGTTTATTTGGAATCTTAGTATTTATTTTGTGGTCTGAATTGTTGATCTTTAACTCCTTATCAAGTTTGATTGAGCAGATGTTTGAACAATGATAACCCAATACCAGAGTGGTTTCAGTGGTTATATGATCAGAAATGTTAGACCTACGTCAGACCAGGTCAAACGGAAATAACATTAAGGATGTTAGCCCAGTTTCAGGTCTAATCTAGCAGAAATATTATCAAAGATGCCCGGGAAGAGGTTACATTATCAAAGATATTAGTCTTATGTCAGGTTTGATTCATTTTGTTAACAACAATTCGTCACCACTGTATTTAGTATTTTTTCAAGGCCTATCAAGTCTAAGATTACATTATTCATTAGAATCCTACTTCGTTTTAGAGATTTTACTGATTTTTCTAGCAAGTCGACCGGCTGCCTACTGGCACCGTTTCCTAACTCCAATCTATGAGAATGAATTAACGTTTTGGAACGTAACTGTTTACTTGAGTAGAGAAATGGTGGGTATTCAACATTTAGTAACAAAATGTTCACCGCCACGTGACTGTGAACCCCCAGTATTGCCCTTTTAGTAGCGTGTTACTCGTGGGACCCACAGAATAATAACCTTTCCTAACATGTAGGTGTGTCTTTCCAATAAAAGAAAGGTATCTACGGATTGATTTTCTTTGGAATTTGATTGCCAATCTGGTTTTAAGTGTAGTCAATATTTGGATTAGAATTATAGCGTATTTAATAATCTGTATACATATTTAAATGCTGAATATATTGAAAGCCTTACTAAACAGCGGAATTTCTCTTGAAAAAGTATCTCTGATAGGGTGTTTTTAACTATATGTCTGTAACAGATACTTTCTCAAGATCGCTAATACTGAACTAATATTACTTCCATTGCTAATATTAAGTAACAACATATTTGGTTTCTTAGATCAGTGGATTTTACAGAATTCCTATAAATGAGCCATGAGAGTGAGGAGACCGACATGTTCGTTCTTTTGCGTAAATTACGCGGTGTCCGTAAAATGTAGGGTAACCTCATTTACACTAAATATAACATGCTGAATTCAACATTGTTTTTAGTTTTCACCGTAAATTCTGACTCTTACGCCCCAAGTATATCAGGGTTGACTTTTAACTTGATTCTGGTTTTTACAGACATTTTATTTTAATGTCAAACCTTTACAAACTATATTCTTGAAATATTCTGAGGTCACGTTTCAAATCATATTAATTCCTGGAAATAATGCCACAGACAAAATGGATTTTATTTCCTCCTGAAAAACTACCGAAAGGAATTGTGAGATAGTTTTAGAAACTCAATTTATTTTCATTTCAAATGTAAATTTAAACTTTAAGATTATTTATTAAACCAAACTGCATTTACATAAAAGAATAAGTATGAAGACAGCTTGTATTATATTACTTCTTGTTGGTAAAAATACTTGGCCCACTTCACAAAATAAAATCAAAATATCTCAGCTACGACATGAAGTCGAGATCTGAAAGGATCTGTAAAATCGTGGTTTACATCATAAAATATCTTACTAATTAAATTCAGATCCGAATACAACATTAGCAGCATTATATCGGAACATTTTTTTGTGTAACATTCACCTTGTTATTAAAATATCTTCCCAGCATTATCAGACTTGCCATAATTCAATCATATTGACAGTACGCTAATGTTTGGCTATCAGTTTCACACTTTACCGATGAATATCATTCCAGGCAACATTCTGTGAGACGTACCAGAGAGAGAGAGAGAGAGAGAGAGAGAGAGAAAGAGAGAGAGAGAGAGAGAATGTGTGTGTAAGGAGACCGACAGACAGAGATAGAAAGAAAGAGCACCGAACTAAATGCCAAGAGATTTAGTTTCCATCTCCTATGTTCTGTCTGCTTTTGATTTTCGCTATTGGTTTCCATTTTGTGTCGTTCGTAAAATGTTTGGGTGAAATAAGGTTGCTGGAAACGGCTTTCTTTGTAGCCTAGCACCATTGTTAAGGCATAACATATCATATCATATCGTATATATATGCAGGTAGATAGATAGAGAGAGAGAAAGAAATATATATATATATATATATATATATACATGCATACATTTCTTTTTGTTTTTGTTTGGCAGAAATGGAGAATCTGTGGCCGTCGTATTGTGGTCTGGAAAGCAGCATTCCCTTCAGTGGAACCTACGATGGACAGTACTGTGAAGGGACGATAGGAGATTGGAACGAGAATACGTGTCTTACCGAAAGCTCTCTTATTTTGAGGTCAGATACCTGTTCAGCTCTTTTGATCCCTCAAGGTAAGATGTGATTCCTCGTTTTTGAAATTTCTTCCTATTGTTAAATTCACTCACAAAGCATCGGATGTCACGAGACTATAGTAGAAGACATTGCTGGGGAGTGAGACAGATTCCGATACCTCGTAGTTGCCAAGCTGCGAAGAAAAATGATTAGTAATAGTCATGCCTGCTCAATATATAAATACCCCCGTTCTGAGTTCAAATTCCGCCGAGGTCGACTTTGCCTTTCATTCTTTCGCGATCGATAAATTAAGTACCAGTTGTGTACTGGGGTCGACCTAATCGACTGCCCCCCTCCCTCCCCCAAAATTTCGGGCCTTGTGCCTAGAATAGAAAAAAATATATAAATACCCCGAAGGTGGCGATCAGGCAGAATTGGTGCCGCACCGGAAAAAATGCTGAGCGGCGTTTATCCCAACTTAACGTTCTAAGTTCAAATGCCACCGGGGTTGAGCTAAGCTTTAATCCACTTTGCTGGCCTTGTGTCAAAATTTTAAAACCAATATAGCTTCGTGATCCATCTCAATCTTTATCCAATCGACATTCTGATAACAACAGACTCATGGCCTTTAATTCATGCTTAGTCTCTCCTAAATACCACCACCCGGTCATACCCAGTCCTAGTGTCTCCATTGCACATATTTCCTCAGTCAACATTTAACTTTAATCAACTCTGTATACTTCATTCTCGCATCTATTCTTTATTCTTTATTCTCTGTTTCAGAATTTGAGTGCCTTGCCTTCTTAAACGAGCAAAATGGATTGATTGATAATCTGGTTATAACTCGTAGCAAAGATGGAAAAAATGAATTTAACTGTTGGGTAAGTCGTCTTCGGGATACTCTTTTAGTTCGTCATTCACAGAATTTCAGCCGACCCTACCCCTACTACCTCTCTCACTTATCATTCAGTGCTTTTGTTCAATATTTCATTTCCAGTGGAAATATTTAGGGACCGTTTCAAGTGTGCGTTTGAGGGTCTTTGAGTATCTATATGTTTGTATGTGGGTAGTGTGTGTATAGACATACTACATAGTATACATATATATATATATATATATATATATATATATATATATATAGAGAGAGAGAGAGAGAGAGAGAGAGAGAGAGAGAGAGAAATTGACAGACAGACAGACAGACAAACAGACAGACTGACAGATAGATAGATAGATAGATAGATATACATATATATTTCTATCAGTTTCACCCAGATGCGTGGAGCTCGAGTAGTGAGACAAACTCGTGGGAGGATCAGGGACAACTGACGAAGGGATAAACTCTTTATGTTTCATGTCTCGTTTCTCTGTTTTTTTCTTTGTTCGAAAAAAGTTCGTTTTCTGTTTTCGTTTCTCATTGTGTTTAACGTTTTTTTAATGTCCTGTACCCATATATGCACGTATGTATACATATAGATGTAGGTGTGTACATATATGTATGGATATATGCATATATTTATATATTATTTATATTATTATTATATGATCGAACGTCACGCATCCTTTTCCAAATAAGTTTTATATATATATATATATATATATATATATATATATATATATATATATATATATATATATATAAAGTGTGTGTGTATGTGTGTGTGTGTGTGTGTGTGTGTGTGTGTGTGTGTGTGTGTGTGTGTGTGTGTGTGTGTGTGTGTGTGTGTGTTAGCTGTAACTTGTCAGCAACATGACCTGGTGGAGTGCAGTCTAAATTCGCTAATAGTGTTATGTGTCTCTTTTGCCGAGAGCAGACATTGAAAATGAGTCGACTGGATCAGAGCTGATCCAGGCTTAAACAACAAGGAAGAATGACACATTAGTTAATGTAACACTAGATACACAATGCGTGTAGAAAAGACGGTATTTTTTCGTTTGAAAATTTCTGATCATAGGTCTACTGGATAATGTCTGTCCTGGGGCTAAACTACAACAGCAACAACAACAACAGCAGGGGCATTAGTAGCAACATCAAAGTCAATGAAAATAGCATTACAGGAACAATAATGAGATACAGCAACGTTGCGATCGGATCCCACTTACATTACCATAAGGAATGCTAGGAGGAGGAGAAGAAGGAGGCGGAAGAGAAAGAAGTAGGAGGAGGAGGAGGAGGAGGAGGAGGGGAGGAAATAAGAGATCAGGTGACAGTAGGTTAACAAGAAATATGTCGATGATATTAAGTCATTCAATTAAAGAAGCGGACGAAAATCGCGGATGTTTAAAATGTTTGAGTAATCATATTATGGGTTGTTTGGTTGCAATAAAGATTCTGCGACTAACAAGACAACAGCTTGAATTCTAGAGTTTACAGACGACGAAGAAGAAGAAGGAGAAGAAGAAGAAGAAGAAGAAAAAGAAGAAGAAGAAGAAGAAGAAGAAGAAGTAAATAAGTAGGAGGAGTAAAAGAAGAAAAAAAAGAAGTTGGAGGAGTAAAAGAAGAAGAAAAAGGAGTTGGAGGTGTAAAAGAAAATAGTTATAAATAAAGAGTCCTTCGATAGTGATATATATATATATATATATATATATATATATATATATACGTGTGTGAGTGTGTGTGTAATCCTGTGTATCATACTTTACGTAGATGTGTTCTAGACAACCTGTAAACTGCGGTATTCGTTTCGAGATAGCATCTCTTCTAAACGTATAGTGTTAAAAAACACGGAAATATATCAGTGGCAGTCAAAAAGAATTTCTAAATCCGTTTATCTGCTTCTTTGAAAGACCCAGTAGTAAGTAAACACCGAATGTTTTTCAGCTGCTTAATGCTGTTGAAACCGGACATAGCGAATGGTCCCACGGAATTATTGTGGTAGAGGAAAAAGGAATTCTTGCAGAAAATTTCATATATTTCGATAACATATAAATAAGTGATTTTTAAGAGAAAGACGATTACTTTTGACCAGAAACATATTGGGCGAAGGGAAAGAAATGTCCCTAACTCTTGAGAAATTGTCATGCAGAAGACAGAAGGAAGTTTCTATTTAAGATTCCTGACATCATAATGAATCCCATGCTTGTCATTTACTTCTTGGCACATTATTCTCAGCTTTAATGTCTGCTGCTGTTGTTGCTGCTGGTGCATTCTCCCAATAAACACAAAATCCTCCATTGTCCCACTTTTACCAGCGAACAATTATCCGCCACCCCTGTAAACCCAACAGATAAACTCGCATTCAACAGCGTGAAGTTAATGTAGTTTATGTGCAGATTTCGGTGCACACAATGCAAGCAGCTTCAACAGTATATATATATATATATATATATATATATATATATATATATATATATATATATGTGCATATATGTGCGCATGTCACTTGCTTTGCTTGGCTCACTTTCCTATCACATGCATATCTTGATAGCTAAACCAGTTATTGAAAACAGAACAAAGGGGCTGAACTCAGCAGGGTTGATGATTTATAAAAGATAAAGCAGGACTTAATATCCCTGAGTTTACTTACCGAGGAGAATGTTGAAGGTTTTAAAACTAATTTAAGTCAGACGCGATCTTTTCATTGTCTTCATATATTCAACAGCAAAACCCTACTCGTGTGCACGCACGCAGACACACATATATGCATTTATGCAGAGCACATATATAAATATACATATATATATATATATATATATATATATATATATATATATATATATATATATATATATATATATATATATCTATTTGTATGTGTATCTATATGTATATGTATGTATATATCTATGTTCAAAACACGAACTCGCGCATATGCAATCACATATACGCGTACGTACACATATATATATATATCTTAAATCAAACTTTCATATATAAGAAAAATGTTCATATACACACATATAATCGTACATATACATATTAAATATATATGACCATAAATATTTGTACATATTCAAACACACGCATATAGAAATTTATTTATATATGAGTACGTGTGTGTGTTTGTGTGTGTGTATCATATTTATATAATATATTTCAATATACACCTATACATATAATACACGCTTATAATATATATATATATATATATATATATATATATATATATATATATATATATATATATATATATATATATATATATATGATATACATGTGCGTACGCGTATGTGCGTATGTGCATGTGTTGGTGTGTATATGTGTGTGTTTAATACGCATACTGAAAAGGGATAGAAATTCTAATAGTCAAGATTTATTAAATATAAAGAACAAAATGCTCCGAAATTTCTATGCTAAAACCTTTATCAAACAAAATTAACGTCCATATATCCAGCATTAAATTCTCGACATCATTCTCACTGGTTTCACTTGTTCAATTAATACGTTATTTTCTAACTTACGACCAGGTATCAAAGCTTATAATGTGCACAAAGAGACCCTGTGAGACGTCTGACTTCAGGTTGCGGTCCGCTTTCACAGGATCGACCAGAGCAAACAAGACCGAGCTCTGAGAAGTAAAACAATAATAATACTACAACTACTACAACTAATAATAATAATAATAACTAGCTGGACCCGTGAAAACTTCACGGAGAACATAAAAAAATGTAAGCATCTGTAAATTGTGTGCGGGTGCCATGAGAAATGTTTCTGTATTGTAACAGTTACAGAATATAGAAAGAAGTGTAAAACAGATAACTATATAATCCAACCAAAATATCTCAGTTACACAAACATAAACAGAATTACTATTTAACCTTAAAATACTTTGTGCATATTCAGAGAACCCTCTTGGTTTAGTGGTACGGAATGTTCTTCTGGTATTCTTTTATTCTTTTAATTGTTTCGGTCATTTGACGGTGGCCATGCCGGAGCATTGCCCTTTAGCCGAAGAAATTGATCCCTGGACTTATTTCCTGTAAGCCTCGTGCTTATTCTATCAGTCTCTTCTGCCGAACAGTTAAGGCTCCTGTGCAGGTGGCACGTAGAAAACACCATTTTGAGCGTGAGCGTGACCGTTGCCAGTACCGCTTGACTGGCCCTCGTGCCGGTAGCACGTAAAAGCACCCACTACACTCTCGGAGTGGTTGGCGTTAGGAAGGGCATCCAGCTGTAGAAACTCTGCCAAATCATATTGGAGCCTGGTGTGTAGCCATCCGGTTCACCAGTCCTCAGTCAAATCGTCCAACCCATGCTAGCATGGAAGGCGGACGTTAAACAATGATGATATATATATATATATATATATATATATATATATATATATATATATATATATTGTTGTATCTGGGGATGGTCATGTTACCAGTTTAGCCAACAAAAACACACGCACTATATATTTGGTGTTAATTTGCTTCAGCTTTATTTTACATTACATTACATTAATCGTATTTCGGCCAGAGTTCTTTCGTCACACTTCTGTGGCCTCATCATTAGTGTTCCTTTGCTTTCTTCTTACTTATTTGTGTGTCTTTCCTATTATGTGTGTCTTTATTTGTATGTGTCTTTATCATATATATATATATATATATATATGCGTAAGTTGAATCATATCAGATAAATGGAAAAGGAGTGCTCAATAGATGTAGAGTATACAATTTATTGAAACTGAATTTTTATCTCGTGGCGCAGTCTGAAACTCGAGACACGAGATAAAAATTCACTTTCGATAACCCTGACACTCACATACGCACACAAATACTCAAACAATTACGCACACACACACATATATATATATGTATGCATCTTATAGCATAATGCTTATATATACATTATATACACATACACACAGTTATGCATATAGTATGAAAACAGATGAATAGAGAAGTCAAAATGAACATAGAGCTCAGTATGTGTGCTTATATATATGTGTGTATGTACATAACATATATATATATATATATATGTAATATATATATATATATATATATATATATATATATATATAATATATATATATTATATATATATATATATATATATATATATATATATATAATATATATATATATATATATATATATATATATATATATATATATATTTATTTTCATATATATATAAGTGTGTGTCTTTTAAATATATACATACACATACGCATATATATTTATGCGTGTATATGTGTGCGTATATATTTGTATGTATATACAATACGTGTGTATGAAGAGTTTGATAGGATGGAGATATTAAGTAAGCCATAATGGGAGCCAGTTAGTAGAAGGTGGGGGTGAGAATAGTGTTAATGAAGCTATCTCGTGTGTGCACTTGATAGCAACATGGTGTTTGGAACCACCCGGGTGCCGGCTGCAGCCAAATCTTGCGACATTAGTGGTATGGGAAAGCACCAAATAACCAGGTATCATGTGACACGAGGTTCTGCTCAGCTCCATTATGGAACTATTAAGTGTGTTAACCAAATATACTCGCGTCGAAATATGAAATATGTCTTCATCTCTCATACACACGCACACACACATCACACACGCACGCACATCACACAGACATGCTTGCAAATGTATGTATGTACATGTACCGATACATCTGTGCGTATGCGTGTGTGCGCTTGTATGTATGTATGTATGTATGTATGTATGTGTTTATAGCTATATATATCTCTAACACTCTCTTTCTCTCTCACTCTCTCTTTCTCTCTCACTCTCTCTTTCTCTCTCACTCTCTCTTTCTCTCTCACTCTCTCTGTATATTTGTGTGTATATATATATATATGTGCGTATATATTTAAATATATACGTACATATATACATAAACATATGTGTGTGTCTGT
>NC_142934.1:953051-958051 GCF_046866305.1 Octopus bimaculoides | reverse complement strand
ACTTGTTCGTGTATTGTTCCCTTCTCAGGATTATGGCCGTGGTCAATGTATTTCTCAACGGTGGTATTCACCTGATTGTCAATAAGAAGAAAAAAAATTTACCTTTCTGGTATTATATTGCGCCTGGCTGTTTATATTAATTTTTGATATACGCATTAGCATTTCGCTGAATCAGCCATAAATTTTTATAGTAAAAGTATATATGCTGACAGCTGGATTTGGCCAGACTAGCGAGCGCTTGAGAAGTCATCACTGATGAGCTTACGACTGATAGGTGAAACTAGTCTATTGATCCTAGAGGTTCTCATGGGGCGGTTATCTCCTCCGTCAGCATATATTATATATATATATATATATATATATAATGCGAAAACTAATTTTGTGTGTCAGTGTATCACACCTTTTCAACTTTACTCCATTTTGGCATCAGGCTGACTCCGTGAGTAAATTAAAAATTAAAAACATTCTGGATCGAATCTTGAAATTTTGAATTCCTATATTTTTGTCGATTTTTTTTTTTTTTTTTTTTTTTTTGTACTTGATTTTTTTGTGATGAATCTGATTATGATTAGGGTATGACTCTGGCGGGAAGCAATTGCAACAAATTCTCCGAGACAAGTCAGAGATCTCTTTGCAGATCTTCCCATTCAAGTTCAGTTGCTTAAAAGCTATATACTATCCTAAAAGCCGTCCTATAGGGCGGCTTTTAAGCTAGTATATATATATATAGTGAGAGAGAGAGAGGGGGAGAGAGAGAGAGGCAGGTATACATACAAACATACATATGTGTGTATGTGTGTATACAGAAACATACATGCATGCTTACATTCAGCCATACATAAATACATACATTCATGTATATACTCATGCATGTAGCATGAATTTTTTGTATAATTATTTTTGTTGAATTTGTCAAATAGCAGCTAAATGCTGTGCTCCGATCTTGTAGTCAAACAGGGCAGCGAATGTAACAGAAAACGAGGAATACAAGCAAATTAAGCAAGAGAGAATCGTTAGTTTTGTAACTGGGTACCGATTTCAATTATCTTCATAGGTATTAAAAAAACAGAAAATTCTCATAATGTTCGTTTAAATGTAAACAGCTTTTGGGCTAACAAAACAGAACATGTAGATATCCGTATACATAGAGGAAAGAAAAAAAAGGAGTGAGTGCAGTATATGCTGTATGTACGATCTAGGTTCTTGCATGTGTTTTATGTATGCGTCAACGTATGTATATATATATATGTGTGTGTGTGTGTGTGTGTGTGTGGACGAACTCGCGAAACGCGTGCGCACTCACACGCACATGCATAGAAACACACACACACACAGAGACAACACAGACAACACACACACACTCACACATATACTAGTATCATGTATGTATATATATACACATATGTGTGTTTGTCAGAATGTATACCTGTTTGTGTATATGCGTATATTTGCATGTACATATCTATCTATCCATCTATCTGCATATATATATATATATATGTATGTATGTATGTATGTATGTATATAGATAGATAGATATGTTTATAAAACACAAATACATATACATACTTATAGGCATATGTATACATTATATAATATATATACACATACATATTTCTCTGCGTATACATACATGCTAACATTTATAAACTGCCAAAGACATAGATACAAACATACACACCATGGGTGGATGGGTGGAGGGGGTTCTTGGTCGGGGTTTTACCCCCACCCATCCACACCCACTCGACCCCCCCCCCCCACACACACACATGTATATTCATACCCGTATTTTCAGCCCATCTGCTGCATTATGCCTTCGTTTTCTGGAATGCAGGGACGATATAGAAACGCAGTCTATGAGAAATGATGTTTACTCATTCCACATCTAAACTAATTGCCTTTAACACTCAACTGCAAATTTCTTTCTGTCCTCAACATTAAAAAAAAAAATAAATAAATAAAAAAATTAAAAAATCTCAAGATATCTCTACATCACAATTCATAACACTTAAGATGTTTGAAGATCACAACTCGGAACTCTGAGTACCGCCCCATTTATTCGATGAGACTCGGTTCTCTTTTTGTTTATGTCAACATTACGTGTTTCGGGTTTAATTTTTTTTTAATTCAAAATTGTATGGCACTAACTAGAATAGATGCGTACTTTTATGTCTATCTCGTGACCAACCATACGTGGATTTTCAGGGATCGTATCAAACTCTTTCACAATTTGATTGTTGTCTCTTGTCCTGGGTGCATCATTATTTATGCTTTCGTGTAGGTATTTATTTATTTCCCACAGGGGGCTAAACATAGAGGGGACAAACAGGGACAAAGTGCATAACTGGTATTTATTTAATCGACCCCCGAAAGAATGAAAGGCAAAGTCAACTTTGGTGGAATTTGAACTCAGAACGTGACGGCAGACGAAATGCCGATAAGCATTTCGCCCGGCGTGCTAACCATTCTGCCATCCCGCCGCCCATTTTTGTGTGTGTGTGTGGGGGGGGGTGCGTGTGTGTGTGTGTAGATTCTGGTGCTACTCCTGATATAAAGTACGGATCAGTCCTTCCCATAATCCTGTTGCAACAACGGGAAAAGCTTCCATAAAGTTTTATTTCCAATTTTAAAATGGAATTTCATATAAATACGTTGTTATTCCAAATCCCAAGTTATTCAACTTGCAACAACTTAGCGACCGCATTAAACACATGTTGACTCTGTTCAATGTGAATCCATGATTAACTGGCGTAGCGCAATATGCTTGTTTGTCAAAGCGTCTATGGGCAGCTATTAACCGAAGGTTAGAAATGTCATCTCAATGCTTCCACCAGAAGCTCTTCATCTGGGACAGCTTCCAAAATGAATCGCCTCTTTCCATAGCCATGGATATCCAAGGTTTACTGAGACAAAATCCACTGCCACTTATGAGTATCACGGCATGGTTACTCCTAGCTGAACATAGGCCAGGATTCTTTGGAAAAGAAAGAAAGGGAAATTAACTCAAAATCGCATTGTTCAAAGTGTCCTGCAGTTGTTGTCCTCGCTGTCCGTTTTGGTGTAAATATTGTTCCTGTTGTTTACATTCTGAGTTCAAATTCCGCCGAAGTCGACTTTGTCTTTCATCCTTTCGGGGTCGATAGATTAAGTAGCAGTTGCGTACTGGGGTCGATCTAATCGACTGGGCCTCCCCACCTCCCTAAAAATTTCGGGCCTTTTGCCAAGAGTGGAAAAGGATATTGTTCTTGTTGTTATTGCTTTTGTTATTCTCGTTGTGATGCTATTGTTGTTTTTATATTTGTTGTTATTTATTGTTACTGTGGTTGTATAAAGAAATCAAACTGGCAGAATCGTTAGTGCGCCGGATAAAATATTTTGCGGCATTTAGTCCGTCTTCACGTTCTGGGTTGAAACTCTGCCGAGGTCGATTTTGGATTTCAACCTCATGGGATCGATAAAATGAGTACCAGTTGCACACTGGGGTCGATTCAATCGACTAGCGCCCCCCCCAAAAAAAAAAATTTCACGCCTTGTACCTTTAGTAGAGAGGATTATTAACTTTTGCTGTGAAGGCGGCGTTTTGGCAGAATCGTTACGAAACCGGACAAAATGCCGAACGACATTTCTGAGTTCAAATTGCACCTAGGTTGACTATGTCTGTCATCCTTTCAGGGTGGATAAAATAAGTACCAGTTGCGTACTGGGGTCGATATAATCGACTCCCCCTCACTTCAAGAATGCTGGTCTCGTGCCAAAATTGGAAAGAATCATCGCTTTTGTTGTTGTTACTGCTGTTATTGTAGCAGCTTGTGCTGTTGCTATCCAACTACTCACGTTGCCATAGATACGTTACCGGGGGTGGGGGGGTGGGAGCAGACACATCATGTACCCAGTGAGCAGAAAATTATAATGTCAAAATTGTCGTCTCTCTCCACTTGGTTACCAACGAACTTGTCTTCGTTTTTTTCATGCTTTACATGCTTGTTATGACTTGTCATAGATGTTATGTCAGTTTTCACATTTCTAAACATAATTTAACCATTTATTACATACATAGACGCAGGTGTGGCTGTGCGGTAACAAGCTTGCTTCCCAACCACATGATTCCGGGTTCAATTCCACTACGTGTCACTCTGGACAAGTGTCTTTTACTGAAGGCACGGGTTGACCAAAGCCATCTGAGTGAATTCGTAAGATGAAATCTGAAAGAAGCTTGTCGTGCGTGTGCGCGCGTGTGTAGTTCCTTGGATCTGTCTATTTCCTACGATATGTGTGCGTGTTTAAGTCTTTAGATATTTATGTTTCTGGTGTGTATGTATGTATCTTTGTGTAGTTATATATGTAGGTATGAGTGTGTGTTTATGTTAATGTTTAGAAATGTAAGGTAACCTTACGAGCGTGTGTTAAACAACTTCGGCAATTTTCTTCAGTTTGTTTTAGTGTAAAATATAAAGAGATATAAACAACACTTCTCTCGGTGATCAGGAGGAGTAACATATATCTGATGAGAGAGAGGGGAGAGATAGAGACAGGAGAGAGAAGCAGAGAGAGATGGAGACAGAGAGACAAACAGGAAATAGGGGAAGAGAGAAGGACAAGGAATAAGAGATACGGAGAGAGATGGGGAGAGTGTACTCTTTGCAGGTATTGATAGAAGTAAAATGAGAATTTAATATACGTACAGAACACACGCACACACACACACACACACACACACACACACACATACACACACACACATATATATATGTACACACACACAGAGGTAGATAGATGCCTAAAGCTGTTTAATTTTTTTAACAACTTCAAGTATTATAGCGAAATGGCGTTCTTCAGATACCATTATTACAACGAAGAAAGATTTTGATAATGGTAACGGAATTGTTGTTGGCCTTCAATATTCTTAAATAGCAGTAAACAAACGCAGATACATTCACTTGCACACATTCACCTCCACAAACACACACGCACGCGCACAAATACACACACACATGCACACA